>NW_008335195.1:5686503-5709039 GCF_000622305.1 Nannospalax galili
GTGGAGAAAAACTGGAAGAATTCCCATTAAAATCAGGAACCAGGGAAGGCTGTCCACTATCTCCACTCCTTTTTAACATACTGCTTGAAACAATAGACAGAAATTAAAGTAGTAATAATTGGAAAAGAAGTGATCACATTATCCCTTTTTGCAGAGAATATGATATTATATCTAAGAGATGCCAAAAAATCTACCAGAAAACTTCTAGAAATGATTAATGCCTTCAGTAAAGTAGACAGTTACTGTAGGAGGAAGTGCGGCCTGAAGGGCCAGTACATGCGCACTGAAAATGCGCCAAAAACATCCAGTTGAGTCTAACCTGTGTTCTGCCAAAGGACATAGAGATGGCTGATGCAAGATAGCTTGACATAAAGAGCCAATGAGGATCAGACACGATCCAAGAAAGCCTACTGGGGCCAATGGGATATTGGGAGAGGGATATATAAGGCAGTCCCATATCCACAATAAGTGAGTCTGCAGCTGCTTGCACTGCCTGCTTCTCACCTGACTCCCGGTGTCTGTGTTGTGACTCCGCACCGACTCTACCCCCACTCCAAGGGTCCTAGGGCACTCGCAACATCTGGCCCCCAACGTGGGGCCCCATGCTGGCATGGGTATTGACCCCACTTGGACTTTGGCTACCACTGTGATGGCCACCTTTCTTTTTTGGACCATGATCTTTGCACTTTTCTGCCGGCGGTGCATTGACCATTCCTGAGATTGGCTTTAGTTTCATTTTCTCCACTTGCGACCACCTGGGCACTTCTCCCCCCTTTCTCCAGCGTTGTGAGATGTTCCCATCTGAAGTTCTGGTAAGTTGGCCCCTTTGTGTTCTCTGTACCTTCGGTCTTCTCATGGGTGAGTGTGGGGACCCCCTCCCCTCCTTTCCCTCTGTCTCGTCCATTGGTTAGAGAGGAACATATTTTGCTTTTGGTTCACCCATTGCCTCCACATAAAGGCTGACCCCCTAGGAGGCAGAACCCAGGAGTGGCCCCTGACCACCGCCCCTCGTCCGGAGACACCGTGTGGGCATACAGTGGTGGCCTAATGAACCACGGAAGTTCCCCACTAACCACAAAACATTCTGGGTCTGACATACTCTCTTGTTTGTCTTAGCTCCCTCCCATCATGGGCAACCTACCCCCTCATTGTAGGGAGCCCCAAATTCAGTCCCTTAAATCCCTCCTAGTCACACGGGGTCTCAAGGTTAAGTCCAATGACATGGATGCCTACTAGAATGAGGCTACCATCCTCGCACCATGGGTGACCCCCAAGAACATGTGGAACCCTGACCTCTGGATGCATGTTCTTTTCCTTGCTAGGAAGCGCAAGGTCTCCTCAGGTGTCATCCTGCCTGCCTCATTTGTCCCCATTCTTCTGGCCATCATGGCTAGCCTCAACTCCTCCTCTCTGGAGGATGTTATCTCAGCCCACAATAAACACTGTCAGGAGCAGGCCACTGTCAACTTGTCCATCTCTTCTCCCCAGATGGGACTCGATAATGATTCCATCCCTGATGAGGAAAATGAGGAGGTGGCTGGCGCCTCAGCGCCACCGGCCAGTCCTACACCCCCCAGACCTGCGACCACTCTGCCCCCTAAATACCCTTGGCAGGAGATACTCTCCTCACATAACCCTACTACCCTGGAGCCATCCTGCTACAACCCCCCCCTTCAAGTCACCCATCCACACTTCCCCTATTGCCAGGACTTAC
The DNA here is from genome assembly GCF_000622305.1 of Nannospalax galili. Classification (NCBI taxonomy): domain Eukaryota; kingdom Metazoa; phylum Chordata; class Mammalia; order Rodentia; family Spalacidae; genus Nannospalax; species Nannospalax galili. Next base: position 5,688,218 of record NW_008335195.1, read on the forward strand.
TACCCGGCCCATCTCTGCCTTCCCCATCAATGTGGGTCCTAATGCCGCTAGCCAGTCCTGGGTGCCCACCCTCCTGGTGGTCCTCTCCCTTATTCGTAAGGCCGCCAATGAATTCGGTCCTGACTTCCCTTACTTTGAACAAGTCCTCCGACAATGGGCAATGCAACTCCAAACACATTATAACTGTTACAACCTTCTCAAGGCATTGTTGGACTCCTTGGCCTTCCAGAGATGGCATTCTGCCTATGATAATCAGGCTGAGACTCAGGCCCACCTTAATCTCCAGTACGGGCTTCCTGTCTCCCTGGACATGCTTATGGGCAGAGGACAGTTTATTGATCCCGTATCACAGGCCATAGTCAGCATCCACACTTACTTTCAAGAACTTTCTGACCTCGCCTTCAAGGCACTGAAAGCTTGCACTCCTCAGGATCCCCCCACTTACTTCCACAATCTAGTTCAACAGCCTGGGGAACCTTTCACTGATTTCCTGTCCTGTGTTACAGAGGCCATTGAACGGAGGGTGGAGCCCAGACCCGCACATGATATACTCATTAAACAACTGGCTTGGGAAGGTCTAAATATGCCCACCCGTAATGCTGTCATGGCTGTCCACAATGACGACTTTCACAAATGGGTCATTGCTACAAAGGACCTAGATCCCAGGTCCGGCCCCATTGAAGCTTTAACCGCTTCCTTTGACACCCTCCTGACTGAAAGGAGATAGACCCAAGATGGCCCACCTTCTGGCAACTTGTGTTGGAACTGTGGCAAACCAAGCCACGTTTGCTGCAACTTCCTTGAGTCGAGGGAGCAACCCAAAACCCGTTGTCTAAATGTAACAAGGGCTTCCATTGGGCTAAAGATTGCCGCTCCCAGAATCAAAATGCCTGCCCTCCTTTAAACTTTCCCCAGGGTGCCCCTCAGCCCCACAAGTAAGAGGGGAACCCAAACAGATCCTCTGGTCCCTTCCCATCCTCAATCACTCACCACTTATGACTACTTCTCTGGATGGCTCCCCCGTTAAGGGCTTGGTGGACATGGGAGCTGATGTCACCATTATTACCTTAAATGACTCCCTTCACTTCCCTCATTGGAAATTCAGACCCAGTCCCTTGATTAAAGGGGTAGGGGGGAGCCAAGAAACCAGGATCACTGCCCAGCCTGTTCACTGGAAAGATCTAGATGGTAACAAAGGCTCATTTAACCCCATAGTGGCAGACGTCTCACAAACCTTATGGGGTAGAGACATCCTAGAGGACATGGGGGTTATCACCACTCACAACCGGGCCGTCCTTGATGACCTTATTGCTCATTATAGGACCGGCCTCTCTAGCAGGAACACTGACCCTATCAATCCCCTACCTGCTGCACCGCAACACCCCCAATTCTAGAGGCCACTGCCCCCCCAGGAGCCCCCACTTCGGGGATTGCCCACTCCAATTACCCTGACATGGTTGTCGGACAATTCTGTTTGGGTGGAGCAGTGGCCTATTATAGAACCCAAATTAACTATCCTTAAAAGATTGGTCCAAGAACAACTGTCCCAGGGACACTAGAACCTTCCACCAGCAAACATAACACTCCCATCTTTGTCATAAAAAAGAAAAACAATAGCTATAGACTACTTCAAGACCTACGTGCTATCCATGAACAAATGGAAAAGATGGGCTTTACCCAGCCCTGCCTGCCTCACCCTAGTGCTATCCCACCCTCTCATCACATTATAGTGATAGACATCAAGGACTGTTTCTTTTCGATCCCCCTGGCTCCACGGTCTGGGAGCCTAATCACTCTAAACCAGCTAGGAGGTTCCAACGGAAGGTCCTGCCACAGGGTATGAAAAATAGCCCTACCATATGCCAGCTATTTGTTGCTTAGGCTACAGCTAGACTTCCAGGGGATGTCCTTTTCATCCATCACATGGACGACATCCTCCTGGCCCACCCTAATCTACCCTATCTTTGTAGGGCTACTAATGCTTTACTCATTGATCTGACAAAACTCAACTTGCAAGTGGCACAGAACAAAGTTCAGACTGTCCCTCCTTACAGCTTCTTGGGATACAGTATTGCTAAGACAATCCATCCCCTAGACTATAACATCCAAGTTAAGCCAACATACTCCCTAGCTGAGTTCCAAACATTCTTGTGGTACCATTAATTGCCTGAAGCCCTTCCTGCCCATCCCTTCAGAGGAGATGAAAGCCTTGTTCTCCCTCCTGGAAGGGGCCACCTGCCCCTCACAAAAGATTGCTTTTACTCCCTCTGCTGCTATGTTGCTGGAAAGGGTCAGGAAGGAACTCCTCTCCTCTTCCTTGCAGAGGCATGACCCCAACAAACTGCTCAGAGCTTTAATCCTATGGAACCTTTCTGGGGTTCTTGGGGTCCTGTGGCAGGATGAGCCCCTGGTATGGATATATCAGGCTCACTCTGATTTACATAAAATCACTTCCAAATTTGATATTGCCTTTAACCTGGCCTTTAAGCCCCGAACTCAGGCAAGAAGAACTCACAATAAGGAACCTGATTTAATTGTCCTCCCCTTTCCCCTCCATAGCTCTCAACTGCTGTGGGCCAATTCCCTTAACTTCCAGAATTTGATGAAAGGATTCCCAGGGAAATTGGACTCGCACTATCTGCAGTACAGGAGGATTCAGGCCCTCCAAACCCTACCCTTGGAAATAAAACCTTTTAGCCTCCCCTCATCCTTACCCATACCTAAAGCAACTTTAGTCTTTACAGATGCCAATAAGAACAAATATGGTGTCTTAATCCAAAGAGCCAACAGCAGAGATGTCACTTACATTATCCCAAACCCTAGATCTGTTCAACTGGGAGAACTATTAGCCCTCCTCAAGACCTTCACTGAGTGCGACAAAGAGCCTATCAACATTTTCTCAGTCAATATGCCGTTCAGGCCATACAAACTCTCTCCTCACACCTCAAAGACTCCTCCAGCCCATTAGGCCTAACCATGAAGGCCCTCCAGGAATATCTGGAAAACAGGTCCCACCCATGGTTTATCTCCCACATCCTTCCCATTCAGGCCTCCCAGGTGGCCTTGCCCGAGGCAATGAGAGGAAAGACTCTATGATAATGCAGGTGGATAGCAACTTGTTAGAGCAGGCATGCACATTACACCAGCAGCTCCATCTGACCCCTTGCAACATCCACAAATTGCTGCCTGAATTACCCATGTCTCTATGTAAACACCTGGTCTGTGCCTGTGCCACATGTGCCCCATTGGCCCCCCAGTTCCACTCAATCATGGGGGGGTCAACCCCCGCAGCCTCCTCCCCAATGCACTCTGGCAGATGGATGTCACTCACTGCCTACCGTTTGGCAACCTATGCTATGTACATGTGATAGTTGATACCAACTCTTCATTTACCTTTGCAATTGCCCTATCTGGGGAGAAGGCCACTCATGCCATTAAGGCCCTCAAATCACCCATGTTGATGATGGGGCTCCCTTGGGCCCTCAAGACTGACAATGGCCCAGCCTACACCTCTCAACAGCTTGGCTCCTTTCTGGCTACTTTGAAGATCAAGCATACCCAGGGCATCCCTGATAATCTCCAGGGCCAAGGCATAGTGGAGCACACCAATAGAACTCTCAAAACTCTGCTGGCCAAAGTGCTCTCCCCGGAAGCTAAAGGGGATCCACATCTGGCCTTGACTGAGGCACTCTTCCACCTTAACTTCTTGATGTTTGATGACCAGTGTCTCAGTCCAGCATACAGTGGGCCTCACTTCCTCAGCCTACACCCCTTCCCCTAGGCTGCTGGCGAGACCCATGGACATCATAATGGCAAAACCCCACCCCATTGCTAACACACAGGTGAGGATATGCTTGTGTTTTCCCACAGGATGCCACCACCCCTATCTGGGTCCTGGCACATGACATTGTCCCTGCCACGGAGGAATGGGAGCCTTCAAAATTACCGATGGGTAATTTTGCTCAACCTGATTACTCTCTCCCTTTCTGCAGACCTATGGGCGTTGGTCCCTATACCACCCATAATCATGCCACTCTCCAAAGACTCCCCAGCCCTCCCTGTCCTATATACAACTAACAATACGCTAGGATTCCTTTCATGGATGAGGTAATTCCCATGTCCCCATTCAATGGCTCTTGGTCCCTCAACAAGACATTTTGTTTCAGTCCCCCAACCAAAACTTTTCTGCCAATGGATGCATTCCCCTACATAATCTTACCACTGGTGATTTCCATGGCAACAAGTCTGGGTGCAGCATGCTTGGCCTCACTGTTCTATCCCCCCTAGTCCAGCTCATCTCTTCCAATCCCAATTCAATGACCGAAGAGGCTTCCAGTCAAAATTTTTCCTTTTCCCCAGCACCCTGATGCCCCACTTCACTACCTTGCCCACTATTATAACCCTGCCCATTCCCTGGGAAAATTGCCACCCTCTCCTGGGGGGAAAATGCAGTTTCTTCCATATTGCAGTTACCCCAAATCTGGCCATTCAAAAAGAATTCCCCAACAACATAACAGACACCTCAAATTATAAACTTAGGAACCCCTTGGGTTTGAACTTCAACCCAACCTTGAGTGACTGGAACCTTTGTGGCTCCTCAGCATGCATGGACTTTTGCCCCCTCCTCTTCATGCTAGGGGGTATTCTGTTTAATGGCACTGTCACTGCTAATGCCACCACAGATTGGCTTACCAATGTCAGTGTGTCACAGAACCATTCCATCCACTGGGCGGCCACACCGTTCTGTGTCTGACCTCCTTCATATTGTTAGTTAACCTGACTTCCAACATAACTGATGAACAGCTTAACTGTTCACAGTCCATCTGCTCTCTAGCGGCCTACTGGCACTATCCCACTGACCTCATCTTATTCGGGCATGAACCAGCTGCCATCTGGATGCCAGTGGTTAATGCTACCCACTTTCATGCTCTTACCCTAATGGCTCAAACTGATTTACAGCCCCCACCCCAGCAAGGTAAATGTATTTTTGGTATTGCTGCTATTGTGGCAGCCATATTGGCATCTATTGGTGCAGGCGCTGCTGCTGCTGTGCCATTGACACAGACAGCAACTACTGTCGAGACACTGAACCAAGTGGTATCACATTCGGTGGAGGCTTTGCACACACAGGATCTTATTAATCAGCATGTATACCGGGCAGTTCATATCCTACAACAACAAGTTGACCTCTTGGGGGAAGAATTGCAAATTGTGCGAGGCATGACTTTACTTGCTTGTGACCCACGTTTCAAGGCCCTATGCCTAACCCCATACCAGGTGGATAATGCAACTGTTGCCAGGACACAACTCGCCCAGTATATCAAGGGCTCTTGGTCACAACAGTTCCTTAACTACTCCATTCTCCTTTATGACCAAATAATCCAGTTAAATTATACACAGGCTCCTGTTTTGACCCTCGATGGTGGTTTCTTCTCCACTGTCTGGAATAACATTAAAAGTCTATTTTCACCATCCTGGCTGTTGACATATGCCTCCTTGGGAGGAATTCTTTTGATCCTACTCATCCTTGTCAAGTGTCTCTTTCAGCATGCCCAATGGCAAAAACGCGTCAACAGAGCCACACTCCAGGTCCTCTTGGCACTTCAATACACAGGCCACAATTCTCCCCACAAGGTCCTACAGGCCTGGCTCATGAAAATCCATGAGGCCTCTGTAAAACTGCCTTCCCCAATCACCCTGATGGGCTCCTACCCAGGGAGGCCACCCTTTGAGGGCCGGTAATCAATGATGGGTAAGAACTTGTATGACAAGTCAACCTAAGACAGGCACGGTCCATAATGCTAGGGTGCCCCTGAGGAGGGGTCAACAATGCCAAGGCTAAGAATCTTGGCTCCCACTAGAGCTTCCCAAAAAGAAAAGGGTGGATATGTAGGAGGAAGTGCGGCCTGAACAACCAGTGCATGCGAGATGCAAACGTGCCAAAAACATCCGGTTGAGTCGAACCTGTATTCTGCCAAAGGACATAGAGATGGCTGACGCAAGATAGCTCAACATAGAGAATCAATGAGTATCAGACATGACCTGAGAAGGCCTACTGGGGCTAATGGGACATTGGGAGAGGGGTATATAAGGCAGTCCCATATCCGCAGTAAATGAGTCTGCAGCTGCTCGCACTGCCTGCTTCTCACCTGAGTCCCAGTGTCTGTGTTGTGACTCCGCGCCGACTCTATCCCCACTCAGAGGGTCCCAGGGCATTCGCAACAAGTTATAAAATTAATCTACAAAAGTCTGTAACCATTTGTGTATCAATAACAAGCAATCAGAGAAAGGTACATGAAAACACTCCCTTTCACAATAGCCTCAAAAAATAAAATAAAATAAAATACCTCAGAATAAAACTGACCAAAGACATTAAAGACCTCTACAATGAAAATTTTAAATCTTTATAGAAAGAGGTTAAGGAAGACACCAGAAGATTGAAGGATGTCACATGCTCATGGATTAGAAGAATTAATATTGTGAAAATGACCATCCTACCAAAAGTCATTTACAGATTCAATGCAATGCCAATCAAATTCCCCATGACATTTTTCACAGAATTGGAAAATATCAACCTAAGATTCAGATGGAAGCACAAAAGACTTCAGATAGCCAAAGCAACCCTGAGCACTAACAGCAATGCTGGAGGGATTACCATATCAGATTTTAAATTGTATTACAGAGCTATAGCCATAAAAACAACATGGTACTGGCACAAAAATAGACCCATAGATCATTGGAACAAAATTGAAGACCTAAATATGAGTACATACAATTTCAGCAATCTGATATTTGACAAAGGTGCCAAGAACATTCACTGAAGGAAAGACAGCATATTCAGCAAATAGTGCTGGCAAAACTGGATTTCCACCTGTAGAAGAATGAAACTAAACCCCAATCTTTCACCTTGCAAAAAAGTCAACTCCAAAAGGATTAAAGACCTCAATGTGAAGTCTGAAACTCTGAAACTATTAGAAGAAAACATTGGCAATAACCAACAAGATATAGGTGTAGGGAAGAGAGGATTTTCTAAACTGGACATCAGTTGTTCAGGAAACAAGGTTAAGAATCAACAAATGGGACCTCATTAAACTAAAAACCTTCTGTACATCAAAAGAAGCAACCAAGGAAGTGAAGAGAAAACCCACAAAATGGAAGAAAATCTTCACCACCAACACATCTGACAGAGGTTCAACATCCAGAACACATAACACACTCAAAAAACAAAGAATGAAGAAAGGAAGTAACCCAATTAAAAGATGGGTTAAGGAGCTGAACAGAGAGTTCTCAAAAGAAGAAATAAAGATGGCTAACAAGCATCTTAAAGGGTGTTCAACATCATTAGTAATTAGGGACATGCAAATTAAATCCACTTTAAGATTTCATCTTACCCCAGTCAGACTGGCTAAGATCAAGAGAACAAATGATACCAAATGTTGGAGAGGATGTGGGGAAGGGGGAACATTCATCCACTGTGGGTGGGGCTGAAAACTTGTTCAACCCCTATGGAAAGCAGTGTGGAGAACTCTTAAAACACTACAAATGAACCTACCATTGGACCCAGTTATACCACTCCTTGGCATATACCCAAAGAACTCATCCTATTGCAGAGACACTTGTACATCCATGTTTGTTCCTGCTCTTTTCACAGTAGCTAAGAGATGGAAGGAACCTGTGTCCCTCAACTGATGAGTGGATAATGAAAATGTGGTTCATATATACGATGGAGTTTTATTCAGGAGTAAAGAAAGATGAAATCATGAAATTTGCAGGTAAATGGATGGAACTAGAAACTGTTATACTGAGTGAAGTAACACAGACTCAGAAAACAAATGACACATGTTCTCTGTCATATATCGATCCTAGCACCAAATCCTTATAAGTGAGTATGTATTGATATATAACTACAGGAACCAGGATAATGGAAAGCAACCAGGGAGGTAAAGGAAAAAGAAAGAATCTGAAAGAGGAAAACATTAGGAAACAGACGTTAATAGGGGAGATATGGATAAAAATGTGGTTATTTAACAGGAAGGGGGTTATACAAGGAACCTTGGGGATAAAGGGAAAGAAGGAGCTCAAGAGAGGTGGGACCATAGGAGAACGGTGTTACTAAGGGAGAAATGGGAAAAATGGGGGTACTTTAAATGGGGAAACCATGGTGGAAAGGTTAGACAATGTAAGAGATAAATAATGCCTAGCTAGTTTTTTTTTTTTTAAAAAAAAAAAAAGAGGGAACCATATTAGTCCAACAACCTACTGACAAATTATACATACAACTACTCCAAGGAACAAAATATATGTGTAGTTAAGGCTTATCTGAGAACATTTGGTTTTTGGCCAAGTTATAGCTACATAGCACATGGTAATTAAAAGTACCAGACTGGTAGAACTAACCTTCTTGGATGTTTAACAGCCATACTTTGAGGCCTATACTAATGTGGTCAGAGGGACATAAGGGACAATTTTTGCTCCTTATCCTCCAAGGTCAACTAAGCTCCAAGTACTATGGAGCATCTCTCAAAATGTCCTGTAACTGTGGTGAATCACCTGTGCTCTTGTTCAAGGAGTCCATGGAGATCCCACCTGATGGATCTGAACCAGTGTCCAGTCTATAAAGAGGAAGGTCAACACAGAGGAAACATTTCCTCCATGCTTCCAAGTGAACCCAGCCATGGTCGAGTAGGACCTTTGACTTACCTTCACATAGATGGAAATGGTAAAAGAAAGGAGCCAGGGGCTCCTCTCAAGCCCATGTAACCCCCTGAGTAGCACATCTTCCAATGACCTTAAGAGTAAAAATAAATTAGTTTATTTAGGTCAACTTTGGTCTTAAACACCCAAAAGGAAAGTATAATCAGAGATTAAATTGATCAGTATATTTCTTTAAGAGACCATGTGTATAGCTAAAGGCTGCATAACGAGAAACAATGCCAACCAGGAGATACCTTCCTTTTAGTTGTTAGCTAGGGTGGCCCAAGAGACTTCCAGACAGTAACCCAGTATAGACCTGAGAAAATGAACAGCAGACCCCAATCTTATCTAAAGGAATGTTGGCAACTGATTGCTGTTAGATAGGGAAAAGCTGATCTTCCTAAAACAAGGGACTCTAGATAGGCTGACTAGACTCAGTGGATGGGCTTGCACTGGGGAATGGCTGGGGACACTGACAACACTGTGGACAGGAACAGGGATAACAGAGTATATGGGCTCCAGTAGAGAGGGGGAGGCTATGGGAGTGTGCCATTTGGGATGCAGGTATAAAGATGAATAAGATTGTGTGGGATGTTCTGTATGAAATACACACACACAAAAAATCAATAATAAAAAAAATTCAGCTGTAATTCTGATGTCTTTTCCTTTATATGTGATTTGTTGTTTTTCTTTTTCAGCTTTCAATATTCTCTCTTTGTTCTATATTATTACTGTTTTTTAAATATTTTATTTATTATTTTTATTTTATGTGTACACATGTATTGCCTGCATGTAGGTAAGTGCATCCATGTTTTGCAGTGCCCGGGGAGGACAGAAAGGGCTGGTCAGATCCCCTGCACCTGGAGTTACAGACAGTTGTTAGCTGCCATGTGGGTGCTGGGATTCGAACCCAGGTCTTAATCGCTGAGCCATCTCTCCAGCCCCTAGTGTTTTTACTATGATATGCCATAGGAAGTTTCTTTTCTCATTCTATTTGGTATTCTATGCGTTTCTTGTATTTGTATGGAAATATCTTTCTTTAATTTTGGGAAATTTTCTTCTACAATCCTGTTGAAGATCTGGTCAATACCAATATCCTGAGATCCTTGTCCTTTCTCTATGGCTGTGATGTGTAAATTTGGTCTTTTCATGGTGTCCCACATTTTCTGCATATCCCATTCCTGTGTGTGTGTGGTTTTTTTCAATTTTTCATAATCTTTGTTTGAGCAGTCCAATTCTTGAACTTTATCATCCACTTTTGATATTCTGTTTTCCATTTCATTCATTCTATTGGTGAGACTTTCTCCTGTCATTTCTAATTGGCTTATTGAGTGTTTCACTTCCTTCTTCATTTCAGTCTGAGTTTTCTTCAATATTTCTCTTTTGTGAATTCAGTCAGAAATTTATCCCTATGTTATTTGATTTGTACGTGTAATCTCTAAATTTGTTGAATTCTTTAGTCATGTTTATGATGTTCTTTTAAATTCTGTGTCTTGGGTTATCTCTAGGGGGTTCTCCTTGTAGAACTCTTCTACAGAACTGCTGGTATTTGATGGGGACATATTTGGGTGTTTCATATTATTATTTTTTTTCATTTTGATTTTGGCATGTGGATTTCTTTTGTTGTTTATGATTCTGGTGTAAGACTCAAGCCTTCCCATGTTCAATTGAAGTCTGATTCTATTTGTATACTTGATGTGCCTTGGTTGTTTTCTTATTGGGTATGAAAAGCTGGTTGGTCTAGGCCTCAGGTTCTCTCTTTTGATTTTATTTTGGAGGGACCAGATGGCTCTAGTCCAGCTACTGAGGAGTTCTCACAGAGGCCCAAGTCAGGTGAGAATCAGATGCTCTCAGGTTTCCTCCTAAGGTCTGGGTCCCTCTAGCCAACAGACACAGCACAATTCCAGAAGCTTACTAGGCGGAGCCTGGATTCAGATGAACTCAGGTAGTCTGCAAACGTGTTGGGCCCTACTATCTGGCAGGAAAACCTAGTTCTTAGCAGTGGGAGGGGCTTTAGGTGGTCCCAATGTAAGGGGATGGTCAAGGTGTGATTTGGAAAGCTTACCACCACACAGAGGCCAGGTTCAGGCATTTTCAAGCGGTCTGGAAAGTTCTGGGCCCCTTCTGAAGGGCAGAGAAGCTCAGCAGTGAGAGGGGTTGCAGATGGTCCTGATGTAGGGAGATGAGCATGGAGTGATTTGGAGAGCTCACCCACTCAGAGCTAAGAAGGTAGTCCAGAGATCTGGGATGCTAAGAGCAAAAGCAAGCCGGTGCCCAAGGCCAGAAGGAGAAATTCATAAAACACCCCAAATGACCAATAAACATGTAAACTGTCCTTGTTATCACTAGGATATAGGGAAACAACTCACAGCACAAGTCATGTTTTATTGGTTATACTAAAATATAAAAGATTAGTAATCATAGCCAGCTGTGTTTGCTCACACCTTTAATCCAGCACTCAGGAGGCAGAGGCAGAAGGATTTCTATGAGATCAAGGCCAGCCTGGTCTGCAGAGTGAGTTCCAGGTCATCTGGGTCTACAGGGAGACCCTGTCTTAAAAAAAGAACAAATAAGATTAGTAGTCTTTTAGTACTGCCGGAGCTGTGGGAAAAAAAAATAGTATTCTTATCATTTACTGAGGAAGAATACATAGGAATACTTAGAAAGTAATTTTTAGTCACTCCTAACATTTTAAATGCTGTTTATCTTGACCCAGAAATTCCATGCTTTGGAGTCTATTCACCTGCACATGTTTGGAAAGAGGAAACAGGGCAATGGTTAGGCAGTCTACCATGTATTTATTGTATGTACGCATACTCTGGAGCCTCAAAAAGAAAGGAGACCTAGTGCATAAAGCAAAAGAACAAACAAATTCCTACAACACAGATACTGCAATTATGTACTTAAATGAAAGTACTTTTTCCTATTTGTAAAATGGATGCAATCAAGTCACCTATAACATTTATAAAAGTGGCTGGTTCTAAAAAAAAAATAGTTGTAGGACCTCCCCATTTCTTATCCTCACCCTTTGCTTATTGCATCCCACTTGCATTTGATCTTTGGTCCTGCTAATATGAGTACATTACATGACAGGATTAGAGAGAGAATGAGGAAGCTTCTGAGACAACAGCTAGGGGATATGAATCACTGAACCTCACACATGTATTACAGCACTTGTCCTGTGGTAAGTACTTGCTGAATTCCTCAGCTCATTAAAGGCACCATCTTCTCAGGACTGTTCTCTCCCATCCCCTACCCAAACACCCCTGCTCAAAGTTCAGATCCTACTGACATAGCCTAACAATCCTGCATGGGTAAGATAAAGTTTCTATTCCATGCTAAATAAACTTATTTTATAGAAACCCACTGTAGAGAAAATCAAGGCCCCTAGGGACCATTTCTGTTTATACAATATGGATTTCCAGCATGAGTCAAGATGGCTAATGCCACACATCTGAGGCTGAGAGTCAGTACAAAATGTCTGACACTGAATGTCCAGGGAACCCATAAGTGAATAGGGATGTTGTCTGTTATATAACCAGTTTTAGCAAGAAGCCACCTTTGTGTGATTCCATATAAAATGTGTTTGGGACCAAGGGCATGCATGCTGGCCAGGTATCCCTCTGCCCAGGTGACCTGTGTGCCTTCCACCAGAGATAACAAAGCATGTTGCATTTGACCTAGTTCCATGAATCTTTAATCTCCTGGCTCCTTGTGACCCTGCATTCCTATCTCCAGAACCACACATGTTTCTGAGAAACCATTGCTTTCCTTGTGTATGCAGCTTGCATTCTGAGTGTCACAGCTAGAATGACAAAGTCCAGAATCCCGTACCTCTGGGTTTGCATCCTGTCCCTGCACGTACTACCTGTGCCAGTTTGTTTGGGTGGAGCTACTGTTTTCTTTTTAATCATCTGAAGAAATGGAAGAGCCTCTTCCTCAAGGACTGCTGCTGGTTAGTGTAAACAAAGTGCTTAACCCAGCACCTGGTGCCTGGTCAAGTGAGACCAGCTATGGCAGTTCTTATTATTTAGTCTCCACCCCAGTAGAACAAAAGCAAAAACTGAAAGAAGAGGGATAAATATGTAAGAGAAATCAAGACCAGAGGCACAAAAGGAGGTGCCAGAATGTATAAAGCATCTTTGTCTGGAGTTGTTTCGTACAGCTTTACATACCTCAACAGTCCTGGAAGAGCTGGAAGAACTACAACATGGGAAAAACTTACTCTCCACATCAACATGCAAAAGAAAACAAGGGTTCTGCTTACCTTGTTTGAAAAACAGTAGCAAAGTACTGTGGTAATAGACACATAAATAGATCCTTGAGTGTCTGCTGTAATACTTTCCTGTAAAAAGACAGTCCTATGTGCTGAAGGAATGTGTACTGGAGGTAGGTGAGTCACTACTGGTCATGGGCCTCAACCAGTCCCTGAGCTACAAAGTAATAGTAAAACAAGAACCCAAACTACTGTCCCTCACAGAATAAAGCTCACCCTGATGGGGAGGTGACTAGATGGGTAAGGATAGAGATGAGAACAAAGCTTCCATTTTAACCTGGCTACCTCTATAATGACCCAATGTCCAAACACAGTCACCTTCCAAAGTACTGAGAATTGGGATTTCAACATGGGGAATTCAGGGGCCATAGCCCTCAATCTATAACACAAGTGAAGCCCTTTGAAATGGAGGCCAAACACCTAAGGCTTTAATGTACATACAGAAAGAAGAAGAAAAAAAGAGGGGGGAGGGTGTGACTCTTTCCTACTTAAGGGATTGACAAAGAATTAACAAAAAGAGCTTTCTGAGGAAAAATCATCCCTAAACATACTATAGGGGGAAAATACAGTTAACCAAGCTCAAAAGGCAGTCCTCCTTCAACCAAGTAGTGACTATTTTGAAGAGGGGAAAAAGTGCTTTTGGAGTCCTGAAAACCTATAATGCATTTATTCACAATGTAATTACGCTTTGCTGATGGAAAAACAAGTAACCGAAACCTTCAGGGGAAAAGAGCAGTGAACACAGACTCTTCATCCCCCTTCCTCGCTCAGAAGAGGGAATCAGGTACTGAAGGATTCCAAAGTTTAATCTAATAAGAACAAGCGATTTGGGGTTTCATCTAACCATTATATTGGCTTTCTCTTCCAGCAAGCAACCTGGCAAGCACTCAAAAGACCACAGTTGGAATCAGGTTTAATATTCAGATAACGTCTTACAACAGCTAATATTAGAGAAGCAAAGTATCAAATATAGGCACTGTGACACGTACCTATAATGGTACATGGGCATCAGACAAATACTGCCATACTCTTACAGTAGACACCTGCAGTGGCTGAAAGGACAGGAATGGATGGTAGCTATTCATGCAATGTTATTTCTTCAGATGACTTTAAGGTGTGGTACCTTTTCCCTATTTCTGTTACAGATCATCTTTAATAGTAGAATCGATGGTTCTTGGTAGCCATAGTAGTACTGGAAGTCCCCTAGGAGGCATGCTGGAGGTTTGAGGAGGGGGAGGCTTGAGCTTTCAATTTCTCCAATATTTATTAATATTTCAAGTTTTATTGCGCGTTTCTTCTCACACACTTTATAAGCTCGGAATTCTTCCAGAATTAATCAATTTCATTTAAGTTTTTAAAACTTTTTTAGATATTCTCATTCATTTTACTCTTTTAATTATCTTCTATAGGTTTTTTTAGTGTATGTACATATATGTGTGTGCACACACATGTGCAGATGCATGTACACAAAATCTTGGGTATGTGGAAGCCAAAGGTCAACATCAGGTGTCTTCCTCAGCCACTCCCCACCTTAGTTTTTGAGGGAGGGTCTCTCACTGAACCTGGAGTTCATGGAATCAGCTTCACTGGCTGGACTAGGATCTTCCATCCTCTGCCTCCCCAGGGCTATGATTATAGGTAAGTGTCACAGTGCCTAGCACAGGTCCTGGATGCCTAGGACCTGAACTTAGGTCCTCATTTTACTACCCGAGCATCTCCCCAGTCACTAGATTTTTTTTGTGTTTTTACTTTCCTATGTGTTCTCCGGATACCTGTCTATAATATTCTTTCACACAATCCACTTTGAGGTGTGTTAGTCTTCTCTAGAGTTTGTTCTTCTTACCCTCTAGTTCACAGCTCTCTGCAGATTTACTTCATCTCTCCCATTTCTTCAGTTTTCTAATTTTCATCTAACTTATTGGTTGAATGTAGCTCAGAGAAAGAATGTTAGCTCATGTTATTTTACACCAAATATCATTAATACATATATTAATTCTATTATACTTTTCAGTATTTTCTCTTATTTATTCTTTTTTATTTTATGTGTATCAGTATGTATATGTGCAGTGCCTGTGGAAGCCAGAAGAGGGCATCTGATTCTCTAGAGCTAGAGTTACAGGTTGCGAGCCATTATGTGGTGCTGGAAACTGAACCCAGGTCCTCTGCAAGAGCAGAAAGTGTTCTTAACTGCTAAGCCATCTCCTCAGCCCCCATCAAAGGCTATTTTGTAAAATGTAATTTAAATTTAAAACACATGGAGTTGAAGCTTTTAAAGATGATTTCCAGTTCTGTCACATTAAATTCACAAATTCTAATTTGTATTATATTGATATAGTAGGAATTGGGTGATGCTTTCTCTGTTTCATTGTTTTGTAAGGGTTCTGTTTGGCTCCTACTTAAATATCCACTGATATCAACACTCTGGCTAAAACCTAGTCTGCCTCCAAAGTTATGATTTTTTTTTTGTGATCTTTTTGAGACAGGGTCTCCCTGTAGCTCCAGATGGCCTAGAACTCACTGTGCAGACCAGGCTGGCCTTGAACTCACAAAGATCTGCCTGCCTCTGCCTCCCAAGTGCTGGGATTAAAGGCTTGCAACACCACTCCTAGCTAGTTAAGATTTTTAACATTTGTATAGCAAATGCTGTCTTCTTAACACAGAGATCCTTACTTAAAATCACCACCCCAATCTTCCCTGGCCTATCTCAAATTCTTCATCAACTTAGTTGTCACTAGGACAAAAGCCATCTCTTTTACATGGCCTAAAGCCTGTTCCTACCTCTGCATTCTTTCCAACCATACCCCCTTATGCCTGGTAGGCCAATTTCAATGCCTTTGAGCTCAACCCACAAGGCTTCCTCCTCCCACAAGGCCTCTGCAGCTGTACTCCCTCTGCAAAGTTTTCTCTCCAGCTCCCTTTGCAGTTAGCTGCTCAGACATGCTCCTCATAGCTCAGATCCATCATGTTTCTGTTTCTTCTATGACCACATGACTAGTCTAGACCCTCCCCTCACTATAGGTCCTTACAGAACATAGCACTATTGCTGTCCTTACTACAGTCATAATTGCATGTTTCTTCTGAGATTCTTTAACATGTAGTTCATCCACTGGTTTGCATGCATTAGTAAAACTAGAAGTATGTATTTTGTTCCCTGTAACTTTATTCCCAGTTTGTAATACATCACCGTCAATAAGTGTTTATTGAATGAAGAATTGTAACATTAAACTCACAAATTCTACTCTGTATTATATTAATATAGTAGGAAGTGAGTGATGCTTTCTCTGGAGCATTGGACTCATGGAATGGAAAATAAATTTGACATTTAATAGCTATATTTCAGGGCTGGAGAGATGGCTCAGTGGTTAATAGTGCACACTGCTCTTGCAGAGGACCCAAGTTCAGTTCCTAGCACCAACATATGGAGACTTACAACTGCCTGTAACTCCAGGTCCAGAGGATCCTATGCCCTCTTCTGGCCTCAGTGGGCACCATCACTCATGTTCACACACAGACACAGATACAGACACACACAGACACACAGGCACATACAAATACAATTAAAAATAAAACTCCTTGGGACTGGAGAAATGGTTCAATGGTTAAGAACACTTGCTGTTCTTCCAGAGGACCCAGGTTTGATTCCCAGCACTCAAGTGGTAGCTAACAACCATCTGTAACTCCAGTACCTCAGGATCAGTGCTATCTTCTGGCCTCTGCAGGCATTGCACACCCAGGCAAAACACTCATAAATTTTTTAAATTTTAGTAAATAAAATATTTTAGAAATAAATAAGGCTTCTTTTAGGTTGTATTTTACATACTGAGGAGATACAAGAAGTGGCCATTCATAATCACAGCAGTTCACTCATTGTAATGACCAGTGACCTGGGAAAGTAAATAAATGTTCAAGAAAAGGAATACCCTGGTTTTCTAGAAGGATATCCCAAAAAGACTTTGGTGGTCTTCAAATTTCTGGGCTGTAGATTTCATCAGAAAGTTAATGTGTCTGCATTAATACAAAGTTCAGAAGTGAGGAATGTCACACACAGTGCCCATAAAACTTGGTTCCTAACAGATGTCTCCAAATCTTCCGTCTTTTCCCCAGTAACATCTTCCTGCCTGGCAGAAGGTAATACGAAGCTATTACCTTGAGTCTATAAACAGGTCCCTTGTTGGTGATTCAGATCTCAACCACAACAAAAAAAAACAGGAGACCTTTAAACTTTTAAAAATCCTACCTAGAGTGTGGCTGAAATAGCTCAACTGGGGGAGTGTTAGTCTAAAGAAATCCTACCCAGAAGGAAACAGGAGAATTTTGCTTTCCTTACAAACCAAACCAAGTGATTTGAAAGCACAGTACAATAGTATCTACCTCCAAAGCAAAGACTTTTCTGCCTTCAATCGACAACCATCACACACACACACACACACACACACACACACACACACCACATGCGCGTGCTAAAAACCAGAGAAAAGTCAAAGCACTATATTATAAGCACAATTTTAAAAAGCTGCCTCTGAGACTCTAAAACAAAGAGGAGATTCAGAACAAAGGTTGAGGGGATTTAAAAAATCCTCCCCGGGGTCTTTCCTCCTTCTTAGACTTTGACACTGAGCATCGTGCAGCCACACCACCTCTGCTCCAATGAGGCACCTTCTTCTTGTGCCCAGTGTGCTACCCGCTCAAGTGTGACAGTCTCACCTTTCTGTTCTTTCATTTCTAAAAATGTCCTTGCTGACTCAAAGGCATCTTTGTTCATGCACACAATTTCTAAGATATTAAGAGACCCAAGAAAAAGAGTCACCATCAAGGCAGCCCCAGGCACATCAAGATTGAGCAGGGAAAAAAAATGTCATTTCCTGACCCTCCATGGCCTCTCTGGAAGAGGTTCAAATGCATGGTGTTTAGGTCACAGCCATCCTGGGGGTCAGACAAAAGAGAGTGAGTGCTTGATGTAAAATTAACGGAAGCTAAACTGGTGTGAGAACATTGTAGGAGGAAATCAGGCAGCAGGCTGGAAGCAGGGTAAGGCAGTGGGTGGATGATGGCTTAGAAATGCAGAAATTTGAGTCCAACCCCAGCCCTGCCGAGAACCAGCTCACAACAGTCTGTGTAAACCCCTGACTTCTCTCAATCTTAGTTTCCTTATTTATACAGTGAGGACAAGGGAATGTAGCCTGAGGGCAGCCGTGCAGATTAAGTATGGTTGCTGAAGGAAACTCTCCAGTATGAATTAAACTCCCAACCAATGTCTGTGAATCTGAACTAGCCATTGAGTGACATCTCAGTTTTCATATCTGATGAAATGCCCAGTCTCTCCCTTCAGAACCTGGCATTGTAGGAATATATCAGACCTCTTGGAAAATCCCTGCACATACTGTGTTTTCCTAATCTGACAAGCTTCTTGGAGCTTTATCATGATTATGTCAGTTATCAAACTAGGTAGCAACCAAAGCCTTCATTTCTTTGTTGTTTTCACATGGCTGAGTTAGCAGACTGCTAGGAATACAGCATTTGAATACATGCAGGAAATACAAAACAGTTTAAGGGATGCTGGCAAAACTCCATTACGGTCGTGTAACTATTTCTTCTGAATTGGAACATTCTTTCCTGGAGAAAGGGAGGAGGCTCATAAGAAAAAGGAAAATAGCAAAACTTAGACGACTCAAAAGTTATGAGTCACAAGGTCCCTCCTCAAGATTATAAAAGCAGTGAAAAGTAAACAAAATAAAATAATACTGAGAGAGGGTAAACTCTCTCTGGTGGAAATGACTGCAAAATGGACAAAGAGCTCCAGGGATGAAGCTGTCCATAGGTCATCACCCATGCTGGGGTGGCCTTTTTGCTGACGCAGCTACCTTGGAGCCACCTATGTTCTAGTAAGTAACCTCAGTAAACTTACTGGTTCACACTAGGCTTTGGTGGAATTGTTTCTTCAGTCTGTCATTCATGTCCTGTCTGGGGTAAAGAGATGCTTGTTCCTGTCTTCCCCAGGAAGAGCCACACAACCACAACCAGTCCCAGACTAAGGATTGACAGAATCAAAGATGAACTGGGATGAGCTGGGGAGGAGTGGTTGCATGGCCCCTGTAATGGGTAAGGAAACATGCAACTGAGGCAGATCTATGTACTACACAAAGTCCATAACCAAACAGGGTTCTTGGAAATAATTCTCCCCTAGTATCCTACTTGATGCCTTCTAACACTACAAAAGCCAGCCAGCAGGGAAGGAGCTTCGAACTTGGGCCCGGTCTAATTTCTCCATTTCTTGCAGCTAAATGTCTTCAGCAAAAGAGTTACGATAGAGGGGAAGGGAAACCCATGATCCAGCATGCAGAGGGACCTTAATAACTGCCCAGTGTGGATAACTATGGGAACCAGAGGATGAAAACTCCATATCTGACCTGTCTGAATTGGGAAAGATATTTAAACAAGGAAGGAAAGACTCCCTTACATCCTGACTCATGAGACTGGGGTACAAGGGTGGATGGGATCAGCCCCAAGTACCATCAAAGCAGAGAAACTGAGCAAAATAAATACCCCTGTAAGGTATTAAATCCCTGATAAGCAAACAGGGTGATGGAGCAGTAATGAAGATGGCATACTTCTGTTTTCTTCTTGGTCCATGGCAGGAAGGCCTTATCTTTAAACTCCAACAGGGTTCTTTCAACTGACTTGCTTAGAGTCCAGTAACCCTGGATAACTTAGCTTGGAGATATGACCCATCAACCTAACTTTCTTTAAATTGATCAATCGAAAATTAGGAGAGGGAAAAATGATTAGAATATTTAAAAGGCTCAAGCCTTCTTGAAGGCTTTGGATTCTCAGTTTCTGAATCCCCCACCCCACTTTTGGAGAGTTTTATCTTTCTGTATGAGTACAATTCATTATGTGTATGGATATGATTCTTTGTCTCTCAATAAATGTTTGTTTGCCTATACTTCTCTGCTAGCCTGAGATTTTTTTCCACCATTTTAATTCTTTAATTGGCTATGAAAATGAATGCAATCTTACCCCAAGAATGATAATGTGCCAAGTACATATCCCTCCCTGAGACAAAGACTGGAAATCAACGGGGAGCTGGAGAGATGGCTCTGGTTTAAAGCACTGGCTATTCTTGCTCAGGACCCAGGTTCAGTTCCCAGCATGACAGCTAACAACTGTCTATAACTTCAGTTCCAAGGGATCCAATGCCCTCTTCTGACCTCCATGGGCATTGCATGACATGGGTACACTTACATACATGTAGGCAATGCATTCATACACATAAAAATGTCAGAAGCTGGAGAAACAGCAATCATTACCAAAAAACATAATATAGCTTTACAAACAGTTGACTTAAGCAGGAAATTCTGCCTGCACTAGTAACCTTGGGAAAGAATTTATGGCAAGGTTATCTTTCCCTTCCTCTTGCAAACAGTTCTTGAAAAATGAGTCATGCAGTAATGTCTTGGAACACCTGGTGGTCAGTCACGTTACTGAATTGCTCAGTTCCCCTCCCATACCCAAAAGAATGCTGTAACCTTTGACCAACTTCTTCAACCCCCTCTGAATACAAACTGTATATAAAAAAAGCTTGTAGTACAATAAAGCGACCCTTGACAAGTGGACGCTTGGGCTCCGTCTCTTCTTTCTCGCCCGTTTTTCATTTCAGGGAGTGGTCCCCCTCTAGTCTTACCTGTACAGGGTCCTGCGAACATGGGGCTCGAGGTATGGACCCTCGCCAGACAGACGGTTGAAGACAAACCCGGGTACGCGTTTGAGGACGGCCTCCGACAAAATGAAAGTAACTGCGCCCGATCGCCACCTCGTTTGATCTGCACTCTCACTGCTCATGAGGAGCTGCTGA
>NW_008335196.1:0-307 GCF_000622305.1 Nannospalax galili
CTCTATTGTTCATAAATAAAAGACCAAGCAATTCAGATTATATATAAAAGATTTAAAACAGTTTTCTATGCAAAATACTGTTACACTAACAAAAAAGCCATGTGAGATTAACTGGTCAAGAAAACAAGAATCTCTGACCTTGTTGAAACCTTACCTTTCTGTCTTTTCCAGGTCAATCACCTCCTCAGGACCATGCCAAAGAAGGTGGTTTCACCTTAAGTCTTGCTGGTGAGATGGGTGGTGTACCGAGCCCTGAGTGTTAATGAGGTGATGAATTTTCCCTTCCCAGAATTCCTTGCCCCTTGAT
>NW_008335197.1:0-311 GCF_000622305.1 Nannospalax galili
TGTTCTCAGTCCCTCTGCCAGAGAGAGGCCAGAACTCAGCACTTTCTGGTGATCTGCTGAGATTAGAGGTGCTACACCAATGGAGGTTGAAATCCACCCTCTCAGGCTGTCTGCTAGGATCTCAGCCTTAGCCTTCCAAAGCCAGAGGAGGGGCCTTACAAAATCTCAGGTAGGGGGATGAGTATGGCGCAATTAGGGGAAGCTCACCACCATGTAGAGGCAGGAGCTTGGGCTTCCAGGCTGTCCTCTGTGTTCTCAGACCTTCTGCCAGAGGAAGGCCAGAGGGAGGCCAGAGCTTGGCACTCTCTGGC
>NW_008335198.1:0-388 GCF_000622305.1 Nannospalax galili
GATCTCATCTTGAATTAATTTTGGTAGGTCGTACAAATCTAGAAATTCATTAATTTCTATTAGATTTTTGAATTTTGGATTACAGGCCACCAAAGTAAGTTCTAGTTCTCTGAAAATCTTCATTATCTCTGGAAACGTTTCCCTTTTGCATCTATGATTTTATTGAGTCTTCTTTCAGTTAAATTGACTAAAGTTTTGTCAATCTGGTCAAACTATTCAAAGTACTCACTCTTCGTCCCATTGATTCTTTTTATTTTTTTTCATGTCTATTTGATTGATTTAACTGCAATTTTATTAATCTCTTCTCATCTAGGTTTTTTGTGGGGGTGTTGTTTTGGTTTTTCGAAGGCTTTCAAGTGCATGATTAAGTTGTTAGTATGCAACTTCT
>NW_008335199.1:0-929 GCF_000622305.1 Nannospalax galili
TTTCTCAGGTGTGTGCAATCTTCTCATTAGAGAACACTCATTCGTCCCAGTATCTATTGAAAGCTGACTTTGTTGGCATAAATTCCTGAAGTTTATTTTTATCATGGAAAGATTTTCTTTATCCTTCTATTTAAACTGATCATTTTGCTGGGTGTAATAGCCTGGGTTGGTATCTGTGACTTTTAAGAATTTGTAGAACGTCAGTCCATGCCCTCCCAGAGATATCAGAATCTACAATGAGGTCTCATACACCTCCCATTATATGTGATTTGGCCTTTCTCTCCAGAAGCTTTCACTCTCCTTTGTTCTGTATATTTAGAGTTTAGAATATTTTGTGACATGGAGAATTTAAGGCCCACATACTTGACTTTTGTCCCTATAGTTAGAATGAAATCATGAGCGCAGGTATAACTTTGTATATCTGTGCCTCAGTTTCCTCATTAATAAAATGAGATAAATTGTGGCAATTACTACATGTGTTTTTCCCTTTTCTCCACAACCTTGGTAAAACTTATTATCTTTTACATAATAGGCATTCTAACAGATATTAAGTGATAGTTCATTATGGTTTAATTTACATTTCCATGGTTATTATTTATAATGAGTAATTTTTGATACACCTATTAACCATCTGTATGTCTTCTTTTAGAAATACATATTCAAATGTTTTTCACATTTTGTGTGTGTATGGGTGTATTAGTCACTTATCTGTTGCTGTGATAGAAACAGTGGCCAAAGCAATTTACAGAAGCAAGAGTTTATTTGAGCTTACGGTTCCAGGGGAATTACAGTCTGTCTTGACAGGGAGGCATGGTGGCTGGAGGTGGCTGGAGCAGGAGCAGCACAACGAAGCTCTCACATCATCATGCAGGCACACAAAGCAAGAGATGTTTGGAGGTCTGGCAAGGCTTAAGAACTCTCTAAGCCCA
>NW_008335200.1:0-454 GCF_000622305.1 Nannospalax galili
CACCAACGGGTCTGGCTGCAACTCAGAGCCATACATGAAGCTGCTGTCCCCTTTCATCCCCACAGGTTTAAACCGGGCGACTGGGTCTTTGTCCGCAGACACCAATGGAAAAATCTCGAGCCAAGATGGAAGGGCCCCTTCATGATCCACTCTCAAAGTGGATGGCGTCGTGACTGGGTGCAATACTCCCATGCAAAACCTGCCGACCCATTTGTAGTCCCAGAGGATTACAAGGGAGACACCTGGAAGGCATCCCCACACCCTTCAAATCCATTCAAGCTCCATATCCAATGAGACCCTTCCTGCTAACCTGTCTGTTGTTGACATTGAACTGCTTATAGGCTGATGGCACCTTTCCTGCAATTAACATGAATCCCCATATGCCCCTTAACACGAGCCCCCAAGATACCTGTGAGCTGGCCAGCCAGAACCCATGACTGGGTTCCCCAGTTAC
>NW_008335201.1:0-266 GCF_000622305.1 Nannospalax galili
GTGCACTCATGTTGTGCAATGCCCATGGAGGTCAGAAGAGGCTGTTGTATCCCCTGGGACTGGAGCTCGTGACAGTCGTTAGCTGCCATGTGGGTGCTGGGATTCAAACCTGGGTCTTCTGCAAGAACACCAGTGTTCTTAACTGCTGAGCCATCTCTCCAGCCCCTAAAATCTTACATAATTTTAATGAGTTCATTACATAAAACAATTTTATATTTTATACAGATTCAATTATTAAGTCATGATGGTGGTTGTTATTGAGTTCC
>NW_008335202.1:0-2668 GCF_000622305.1 Nannospalax galili
AAGCTGGAATTGGGTGGAATCTTTCCTTTGGTCTATCATTGATACTCTGTCTTCTCCAGGAAAGTTCATACAACAGCATATAATGTCACTCAAGACTCATGTTGAAAACATAGGAACGTGAAAGAATAGGCATGTAGTCTCACAGTTTGGATGGCAGAGTAAGGAGCTGCTGTGAAAAGCCAGCCAGCCACTGTAGACAAGGCTCTCCCCCTCGCCAAACCATAGCCAGACACCTCCAACATACTCTTCCACCTGGCCTTGATCTTTGCCTCTTCTGCCTTGGGCCTAACTCAGCCATAGCAAGAATCCTGCTAACCCTGTCAAGAGAGAATCCTCAGCCAACACATCTGATGAAACTCCTTGTCAGTTTTAATGCTGGACCCCTGGCATGCCTCTACAAGGACAGGGTTAAATGGGCCAGGCCATGGGTTTCCCTTCAGCTACAGAGGCTCTGGTGTCACTTCTGTAAGAGTGACAGCTGTAAAGGCACTTTTGAAGGAGGCAGGGCTCATCATAAGTGCACATGTTCCAGAAGGTGAGGGACAGGTAGCCCATGCTGACCATCCTGGACATGAGTGGCCAGAGCATGGGGTCCTAAGGCTCAGTGTTCTCCACAACCTGACCATCCAGCTGGCTTTGGTGCTCTCATGTTTTTCCTTATATTCCAACTGCCAACCCTGAGTCTGCTCCTGGGCTGTAAGCCCCCCATTCAGAGGTGAGTCCATCCTGCTGCCTACTACAACTGTTCTGGCCCATTTTCCTCACCGTGACAGCAGAAGTCAGAACCATTCCTTCTCTCACCCTGACGGAACTGTGCCCTGGGCTTGGGCTCCAGGAATAGCCTGTCTGAGGAATCTCTGAGGAGCAGAGAGCAGGACTCCTCGGAAACCCATATCCAAATTGAATGAAGCCAGGGCCAGGGAGTACAACCCGAGGACCACTTACAACTTCTAGCTGAGCTGCTGATGCAGCAGCTCCTAGCCAAATGGGCTAGTCATAGTGCATTAAATTGAATTTCATATTCCATTACTTAGTCACATCAGCCCCACTCACTGCACTTGATGGTCAGCTGGGATGAGGGATCACAGCACTGGCCACTGATGCCAGCTGCTTCCTCAGGACATGGCTTCCTAAGCACATGAACATATGTGACTGAGAGTCTAGGAGGATGTCCCTGTGTGCTATGGTTACAGATGGGCCAGGGAGTCCTTTCTGCCCATGTCTTTCTGTGCTTTCATTGACAGCACAAGTCCTTTTAAGGCCCAAGTCCCTCACTTCTGGCGGGGCCACATGCTGGGGACACAGGATTCCTTGGCAACACCGACCTGGGACACAGAGAAACCCATGAGTGAGGTGCCCACAGTGACCTCTGCTCCAGCAGGTAAGGGTGGCTCCAGGTGGAGGCAGAGCTGTGAGGTTAATGGATGGAGCGTGGGCTTCAAACTGCCCTTCTGGAAGTTGACGAGGGTGACAGACAGTTCTTAGCAGGGACACAGGGCATTAGAGTCTTGTGACGCAGCTTCCCTTTGCTCCTCCAGGACATCTCACAGGTTTTTCCTTTTCCTCTAAGAGACAGGAGGAGGTGTGGTGAACA
Source organism: Nannospalax galili (assembly GCF_000622305.1). Taxonomy (NCBI): domain Eukaryota; kingdom Metazoa; phylum Chordata; class Mammalia; order Rodentia; family Spalacidae; genus Nannospalax; species Nannospalax galili. The sequence goes on from NW_008335202.1 coordinate 1,595, forward strand.
CATTCCTCAGTCTGTCCTCACAGAGGTGCCTGAGGAAAAACCTACAGAACTCAGAAGCAGGGAGTTGATGCTCTTCCTGTGGACACACAGCTCTGGGGGCTAGCCCCTAGGCTCTGCGCCTGAGCCACGGGCCACCCAATACTTCCATGCAGGGCTAAGCTTAAGGTGCTCACTCCTATGCATGCCTAAGGTCCTCAAGGAGGCAGCCCCCCCCCCAATCCAGCCTCACCATGTATGTGGCAATCTCATCAGGAGCGTCCCCATCCAAGTCAAACTTGAAGGTCACCATCTTGTGGTTATGCATTTCCAGCTGGCACTCCACCATCTTGTCCCCTGTGTTGCATACCTGTAGGAAGCCATGGTCAGAATGGTCAGATTACAGAGGACATAATGCCCACACACCCACACCACAGTTACTCACATTCAGGATAGTGAGCCGGGGCCGGCTGGCCTTCTCCTGCCGGGAGCGTGCACGCACGAACCTATGGTGGTGTTTCTGGGCAGCTCTGCCCCCCAGTCTGCCTCCTCCAAAGGTGCCTTCACAGCTGTCACTCAGTTCCCTTCCAGAAATAATATCTGAACCTCCAAAGCTGAAGGAAAACCCAGAGGGTTAAAGCCCACACAGGAAACCAGCAAATGCATTCTAGTCAGACTGGCCTGGGGGCTTAAAAAACTGCCATGACTGAGGTTGCAACCTGCAGAGATGGTATCCGGGCTGCAAGGGGACACTGGGTCCATCCATCCTCCGATGCCCATCCTGTGCCACTCAGGGATCATAAAGAAGCACTGACCAGCTTCTCAGTGACCCCCTCTGAGCAATTAGGAAGATGGCAGCCACTCAAGGCTGTTGTGAGGACCATAGGAGAGTCTGCTAAGCTTCCAGCACATGCAGCACCCAGCTTCCTGGAAGGGCAGGACCTATAGCCACTTCCCATACCCACCCTCAGTAAGGTCAGCATCATCAGAGCAGAGGAAGAACCTAAACACCCAGGCTGGACCACAGCTCCCTTCCTGGTCCCCCTGTGGGCACTGCCAACTATGCACGGCCTCTCCCTTCTGCAGTGCCCTCAGCAC
>NW_008335202.1:5819-17732 GCF_000622305.1 Nannospalax galili
TGCATGTCAGAGGGGGCAGATGACATGACCATCTGTATGTCAGAGGGAGAGGTGACACGACCCACTTCTGCTCCGAGGGGGCAGGTGACACGACCATGCACACTTCAGAGGAGGCAGGTGATATGACCATGTGCATGTCAGAGGGGGCAGGAGACACAACAATGTGCAGGTCAGAGGGGGCTGGTGACACGATCATCTTTACGTCAGAGGGGGCAGGTGACACGACCATGTGCATGACTAAGAAGGCAGGTAACATGATCATGTGTACATCAGAGGGGGCAGGTGACACGACTATTTGCACGTCAGAGGAGGCAGGTGACACGACCATGTGCACGTCAGAGATGGCAGGTGACACGACCATCTGCACGACTGAGGGGGCAGTTGACACGACCATCTTTATGACAGAGGCGGCATTTGACAGGATCATGTACACTTCAAGGAGGGCAGGTGACAAGACTGTGCACGACTAAGAGGGCAGGTGACATGACCATGGGCACGTCAGAGATGGTAGGTGAAACAACCATGTCCACATCAGAGAGGGCAGGTGACACGACACGATGCACATCACAGGGGGCCAGTGATACGACAATCTGCACGTAAGAGGGGGCTCGTGACACGACCATGTGCACGGCAGAAATGGCAGGTGCCACAACCATGTGCACGATAGAGATGGCAGGTGACATGACCATCTGCACGTCAGAAGGGATATGTGACACCTCCATATGCTCGTCGGAGTGGGCAGGGGACACGACCATCTGCATGTCAGTGTGGGCCGGTGACACGATCATGTGTACATCAGAGGGGGCAGGTGACACGACTATTTGCACGTCAGAGGAGGCAGGTGACACGACCATGTGCACGTCAGAGATGGCAGGTGACACGACCATCTGCACGACTGAGGGGGCAGTTGACACGACCATCTTTATGACAGAGGCGGCATTTGACAGGATCATGTACACTTCAAGGAGGGCAGGTGACAAGACTGTGCACGACTAAGAGGGCAGGTGACATGACCATGGGCACGTCAGAGATGGTAGGTGAAACAACCATGTCCACATCAGAGAGGGCAGGTGACACGACACGATGCACATCACAGGGGGCCAGTGATACGACAATCTGCACGTAAGAGGGGGCTCGTGACACGACCATGTGCACGGCAGAAATGGCAGGTGCCACAACCATGTGCACGATAGAGATGGCAGGTGACATGACCATCTGCACGTCAGAGGGGTCAAGTGACACGATAATCTGCTCGAAAGAGTGGGCAGGTGACACGACCATCTTTACATCACAGGGGGCAGGTGAAATGACCATGTTCACGTCAAAGACGGCAGGTGATACGACCATAAACACGTTAAAGAGAGCAGGTGAGAGGACCACGTGTACGTCAGAGGGGGCAGGTGATACCACCATGTGCACATCAGAGGAGGTAGGAGACACAATAATGTGCACGTCACAGATGGCAGGTGACACGACCATCTGCACATCAGAGGGGGCAGATGACACGACAATCTGCACTTCAGAGACAGCCGGTGACACGACCATCTTCAGGTCAGAGGTGGCAGGTGACATGAACTTCTTTATTGTGACGGACCAGCCCAGACTGGGGCAGTTTAGTCCGATGGGAACAGGGTCGTCGAGAGGGTGGACAAGGAGTCAGCGAGTGACAAACAGACACAAAGGAGCTTGATGAAAGTCTGAGTGCAATTTTGCATTTGCAAGGTTTGAGATATATACAGCAAAGACTACAAAAACTGCAGAACAGTCATGCTAAAATTTAAAATTCCAGAGATGAAAGTAAAGCAATTTTGCCAACACATTTTCTTATCTTATCAACCTGATACTAGACAGTAAATTCCTGCTTTACTGTGGTTTTTACTGCCAGCCTTTCTCACACACTTAGGATTCTGCTCGGCTTTGTAGTCCCAAGTCAGGATGACCTTAACTCATTAAGCACTTTCAACACCAGCTGTGCCTGATTGTTACTTTTTTAACTATTTGATAATATTTTTTGTTTATTTGTAGTGGGCCATAGGGCTTTTAAGTTATTTTTAACTCTATAGGTTCCAAAAAGGCTATCCCATGTTAGGGATCCATGAAACCATCCTTTTTTCTTATCCTACCAATTTTTAAATACTTTTTATATTTGTCTTTTAATGTTCTCTTATTGATTGTTTATCAAAAGACACCAAGGTGGTCTTGATCTTATCAATTTATCCATGAATTGTAATGAATAACAAGAAACCCTTCTTCTATCTATATTTACCCATCTATGTCTCTCTTCTAGAAATCTGTTATTTCCTGGACTTTCCAGCATTAATTCTGTTTGACTACTTCTTGTTGCATCTAAAATAGCTTTCATTAATAGTGATGTATCTGGAGGCAAAGTTGTCTTCAGTGATTGAGTTCCTGAGAACTCTTCCTGCATACTAGGATAATTAAAAGATTTCAATAAAGGCAGTGACAGTGGTGTCAAAGATACCAGGTGCTTTCTGGGCCCCTGAAAGCCCATGATACAGTGACAGAAAGATAATAGCAAGTAAAAGCATGCCAAGTACACTGCATGTTTTTTAGCACAGCCAATTCCAAGAGGCAACCTTCCTTGAAGTTCCAGCCTCAACCCACGGAGGATCTCACGCAGGCTTCATTGGAGATGGCGTGACAGCTTTTGTTGAGCCTGGCCTCTGGCCCTGGACCTGGGAGCACCACTGTGAACAGATCATATCATGATCCCAGGAGGCATGGAGATGTGTCAGTGGATCCGAGAATGCTGTGGTGTGGGGATAGCCAGGTTCTTAGGAGAAGGCTTATGGGGGGAGGGAGTGAACTATATGGACAGGGAGGCAGGGATAGCTGTGCAAAGGCCCTGAGGTTGGAACCAGTATTGTATAGTGAGGTGACCAGGTCAGCCTCGACGGCAGCCTGCAGGTGGCCTGGTCTCTTGTCTGAAGGGGTTCTGAGGAGAGATTGGCAAGAGCACAAAGTAGGAGTTGGCTAGGGGAGTGAGGTGGGGAGGAGGTGCATTTGAAGGTAGAGAGTGCAGGATTTGAAGGTGGAGAAGGTGGGAGTGGAGGCTGTGGGAAGAGGCTTGGGCCAGCAGGACACAGAATGCAGGAGGTGTGCATTTGGGGGAAGCTCAGGCCTTGACTGCTTAACTGAGAGTGTCCAGTGGGTGGCCGGGGCGGGGAGGCAAGCACAGAGCAGAGTCTTGCTGGCAGAGCTCACCTTTATGAGATGGGGTTGTGGGTGCAGTCCAGGAGCTGTAGCAGAGGACTGGCCAGAAGGAGGGTGCCTGCTGCCATCACCCTACCTGGAGTCTCCCTCTGGTCAGGCATGAGCTCTGTCCGCTGAGACATACAGGTGGGGAAAACAGCTTCTGAGCTTCAGGCCCTAAGTCACCATAAGGAAGTACAGTGCTTGTCACTCCCCTTGTCTTTTCCATCCTGCAAGCAGGTTGGCTAAGACCAGTCCACAGTCTGGGCAGTGCTGGCCTCCAGTGTTGGACCTGGGCTTGTTCTGAGCCAGGCAGTCACCTTCCGGAAAGCTTGGAATTGTTCCTTACTCTTCTGTGGCCTGGGGTGTCTCCTGGGTATTGTGGCTTCGGTCTGCCTTCAGGCCACTGCTAGAATGTGTGCAATGTGACTGTCTGTGGGAGCCTGCGAGGGACCCTGCAAAAATGGCGCTGAGAGGAAGTAAGCAGGGCGCGGCCTGACTTGTCCTGAAGATCATCAGATTGGATGCCAGTCCTTCTGAACCCCTGGGTGGCATGTGATCAGTACGTGATCATCATTGATACCTATGGGACCCTGCCCATATGGCAGGTTTACCTTTAAGCTGTTTGGGTGCATTTTGGAGAGGGGTTTTCCAAGGGGATTTCCAGACTGCGTTTTTTGCCTATATAAGCTCTGTGACACCTGCAATAAACGAGTTCCTGCTTGACAAGACTCCCTGTTGCATCTGATTGTCCTCAGCGAGGAGGGCTGGTGAAATGGGTGGACAGCGTGCTCACCTTTCCCTGACCCCCATCGTGGAGGGTCCCTCCAGGGTGAGACCTCAGGGCGGCCCCCTGCAGCTGTCCAGGGCTCCAGGTTATTGCTGTAATGGAAGAGAACTTAACCCAGCCTAGTAGATAGAGGTTTGGTCTTTATGTCTGGGCCTCCTTTGTGGTCCACCCTGGGTGAGTGACTATGGTAGGATTCTGTGTCTCCTTGAAACAGTAGGAAGGGGCTTGGGAGCTTACAGCTTGGTAAAATACCCCACCAAAGCTCCTGGGCTACTCTGGCCCTATACACAAATGCTGTGGGAGGAAGAGGTGTTTCACCTTTTGGGGCAGAGGGTGGTGCTGACCAGTTCTCAGAAGTGCATCCTGTCAAACACGTGGCTGAGTCTGCAATGACCTTCTTCCCACCTCCAGAGTAAATAGCTATTTGTGGCTGTGGAAAGCTGGCTGATCGTGGCAGGGCTGGCATGGATTTAATCAAAACACCTTGTATGCATGTATGAAATTCTCAATAAAGTTTTTGTAAAAGTTAAAAAAAAATGGATCAAAGACCCCCCCCAAAATTATTGTAATTTTTAAGTTTTATAAAACATACTTTATTTCAAAAACATGGTGTTAATGTTCATTAGCACACGATAAACTATATGTTTCTAGGGCATACATATATGTAATTAAGACTCTATATATGTAATTAAGACTACTTCTTCAACTAATATAGTGAATATACCTATCACTTCAAAGGGGATTTTGCCCCTTCCTGATGGCTGTTCTTTCTCACTCCCAGAATTCCTTTCTCAAGAAACCACTGCTCTTTCTGACATTATAAATTATTTTGAATTTTACATGCAGGTAATACATGCATACACATAAAATGAAAATGAAATAAATTAAAAAATTTTGTTTTAGTTTTTTTTGGTCTTTTTGAGACAGGGTTTCCCTGTAGCCTCAGCTGGCCTGGAACTGACTATGTAGACCAGGCTGGCCTTGAACTCACAGAGAGCCACCTGCCTCTGCCTCCCAAGTTCTGGGATTAAAGGTGTGTGCTACCACACCTGGCGAATAAAAATATTTTATTATTTTTATTTTATGTGTATGAGTGTATTGCCTCTATATGTGTAAGCACACCCATGTCATGCAGTTCCTTCAGAGGTCAGAAGAGCGCGTTCAATTCCCCACAACTGGAGTTACAGATGGTTGTTAGCTTCCATGTGGGTGCTAGGAATTGAACCCGGGTCTTCTGCAAGAACAGCTAGTGTTCTTAACCTCTGAGCCATCTCTTCAGTCCCCATATAGTAGGCTGGCCTCAAATTTGAGATCTTCCTGCCTTAGTCTGACAAATGCTGGGATTACAGGTCAGTGCCACCAGGCCTGGCTCACCACAATTTTTTTTTAAATGAGCAATATCCATGTTAAAGATATGTTCAGGGTCACAAAGAAAGAGACCACCATCACTCCAATCAAAGTGTCTTGACAAAGAAAAACTTTACTTCTGATCAGAAGGGTGCAAGAACCACAAAAGAAATCTGGAGAAGCAATCGCATGGAGTAGGGAATACAGCACAATGCATCTTAACTCCTAATGCAATAGTACTGCGTCTTTTCCCTTTGGCTGGAGCCAAGCCCTCACTGCCTTTCCTGGCAGGCCATCAGTTCCTGGAATGCACCAAGAGGCTCACCTACCATTAAACCTCCTGCAAGGCTTATTGATTAGAACTTCAGTGATTGTGGAAAATTTGAATGTTGCAGGGCCAGAGCCTAATAACAGTTTATCTTGGGCTATCTTTAGTCCCCTAAATAGCCAATCCTTTCCCACCTCTGTGTCAGACCTGACATTTTGTGACTAACAGAATGTATTAACTTAACAAAACCACAGTATCCACAAAACAAAGTCTGAGTGTCATAAGACAGCATCTGAGGTCTATAGCTCAGATTTCTTCACTTTGCTGTAACCTATAACCACTTGTTTAATGTTTCTACCAATGTATTTGAAAAGTGCCTTGATTTATAACTTTCTTTGTTATGTTGCTATAAAAACTTCATGAAAGGGTTAATACATTGGAACAAGAAATTTGAGGTAACCTAAATCTGTGTCATCCATGTTTGACTTCAGAATAAGCTATCTTTTCTGCCCTTTGAAGTGAGATTTGTTTTTTTTTTCTTCCATGTGTGGCTTTTTGTTCATCAATTCTGGGGATGGAACTCAGGTTCTCACCATTACCAGGCAAGCGTTTTACCAACTGTTGCCCGGATTCCCTCTGGGTCTCCTGCGCTATCAAGCAAACCATATAACATATCTTTATGTGCATTTATTAACTTACAAAGGAATGAGTACCCAGTGCCTAGCCCCATGCCATGGCTCAGAGCCTGCCATATCAGACCGTGCCATGCCCATAGTCACTGCTAGCATTTGCTCATGCCTCCAGGGCCAGCAGTCTCACTCCAGGTCCATAAGAGTCAGTCCATTATGTCCTTCAGCTGCTGCGAGGCTGGCTGCCTGCGGCTCACAGCTTCCATCCCAAGGTGGCTCCCAGCAGCCCCTTCATAGTCCACGCTCTGCAGCAGACTCTGCCTGTTGGAAGAACTAGCCAATTGGGAGACACTCCACCCCTTTCCTCTGCTCTTACAATCTTCCTGTCCTTCTTCCATTAAGTTCCCTGAGCCTTGGAGGGGGTGATAGATGTAGGGTGATTGCTCTTGTATCATGGCGAGATAGTGGCTTCTTGAGCCTCCCCATTAGTCAGTCATCTTTTAGGCTGTGGCCACTGATATATTTAAGTGGTGTTTCTTCTACTATAAAGACAAATGGAGGGAAGTAGACACATTAAAATAAATATGAATGTAAATGCAGATGCCTAGAATATCTCCCAGTAGGTGTACTATATTCATTTAACAGTATACTCATGAGGGCTTCTCCACTAGGGACTGTAGCCTTTCTCAACACAAGGCATTGGCCTGGTCTACAGTACCAGATGTTGTGTTCCAGCCCTAGGAGTGGGCCTTAGCCAATTAGAAATTTGTGAGTTGTACGTATGTTGGTCGAGCCATTATTGCACTTGCAGGTATTGCTGGGCATGTCCATAGTCTGCAGCACATGGGGTCCATCGTTGAGTAGAATTGTAGGGAATCCTTCCTTCCCCAAATATCTGCATAGAGCCTTCTGGCAATATGAATGTCATCCATCCAGTGGCATGGAGTTTTTTGGCTTAGTCTCAGTTCCATCTCTTCTTCTTTTCCCTCACTCACAATATGCAGTGTCTTCAGCAACATGGCCTTACCGACCTTTCTAGTGTACAACCAACATTAATGGCAATAGCCTTGGTGAATTGGAGGACCTCTAGGATCTCTCTCTGACCAAAAGCTCATAGGGGGCAACCCACCGCTGGGACTGTAGATTTTCTTAACAGTTGTTTATAGCTGGCCTTTCCTTCTTCAGATATCTTTCAAATGGGTTTCACATCTGTAAAACACTCAAAGGAACATTAACATTACACATTAAATCAATCATAGATGAGGTCTCACACAGCATGGAAAGGTTTTGTCCATTCGTAGTAACTTTTCTCCATAGATCCTTGTTAGGTACCATAGCATGGGTATGAGGCATTAATTTGGTTAGCTCTTTACCATTTTTAGTTATCCCTTTGGATTCTCTTATTCTTGATACACTTACAGGTGTTGGCTCCAGTTGCCTGACCCTGCACTGGGCTAAGGAGGCAGGGGCTTCTCTTGTTCCCATTACATATGTTGGTTCCCTGAGTCAGGCAGGCCCTGGTTCTGCCTCCTGACTGCAGCCACATCTGTCATCTTCCGATTGACCACACCAGGTTGCTGGGGGAGAACTTGGTGGGAAAACCTGCTTCTACCCCTAGTATAGCCTTTATCAGAAGAGAAATGCATCTTATTTAATCCTTAGGGATTCTTAACCACCCTTGGGACAGTTGTTATCCTTCGAATGTCCTTTGTAAACTGTTCTTCTGGTTTTAAAACCTTCCAGAAATGCCTTAGTACCCAATTTGGTTTTCTATCAATTTTTTCTCTGGGAATGTGGGCTTGACATAAGTCACATAAGTCCTGCCACATTTGTCTTCAAGTAACCCAAGTGGACCATTTCTTTGGTCTGGTCTTTTTTTATATCTCTTATAGGGTGTTCTGTTATTTTACAGGCACGTTTTACATGCTGGTCAAAATCACTTAGATTTGCCAAAGCCTCTCTCACTTTACAAAGATCCTGTCCCATCAAAGGGCTTAGTAAAAACATTAAAGCCCCATACCATTCTTGAGGTCCCAGTTGAATTAAACTTTCCTTCATATCTCTGGTGAACACAGTCTTATCTGGCCAGTGAACTGGACATCATATATTGCTTTTCTCATACCTAGTTCTCTCAGTAATGCCTGCCCCTTCTTTATAGTCCTCCAGCCCCTGCTAATCATGTTAATCTCCCTTGGTGAAGACCAAGTGTCTTTAATGTCTTCAATCAGCCATCCCATTAGGGACTGTTCCCCCTGCATTGGCCAAAGTTGAACAGCCTATATCTCAAGGATGGATGGGTGGTTATATAACGCAGCTGTGATGCTTCTGAAGGACTTAGACTGACATCATTTGCTCCCATGTCCCATACTCTCACAAGCCACGTGACTATGGGCTCTTTGCTTGCTTGTAAGTTTTTCCTAGTTTTAACAGTTCTAGCGTGGAATATTCACTATTATCTGTCTTTTCCTCAGAGTCCTTGGACCTTACACAAGTCAAAGTGTCCCGCCTTTCTTCTCTCTGAGGCTCTGCAACTGGGTCTGCCAGTGCAGGCTTTTCAGCTTTCCCTGCCTGGGACACAGCTTTTATGAGGTAAAGTGGTTGTGCTCTCTCTCTAGGTGCTCTATAGAGCAGGTTAAAGATTTTCTAGCCTTTGGGTAACTCTTAACAAACCTTCATATACCTGCAGCATATCCCCACATTTACAACATAGCTGTGGCCCATGCTTCTGCATGGCTGGTCTCTTTTTAGTAACCCATTGTAAAAACCACATCAATGCCTCCATCAGCACTCTTCTAAAACTCATTCTCAGTTTCATCATATCCTGCCCAGCTAAGCCATCTTCTCCATTCTAAATTATTATTATTATTATTATTTTACTTTTTGTAGCTTTGGGCCATAGGATTATTTACTGGAACATGGACAACTTACCAACGGCTAAGCCACCAAAGAGGAATGGCTCCCCCCACCCCCTAGCAGCATTAGCCATGAATAGTCCTCAGCTAGGGGTGGAAACTTATGTGCCCCTCTCACATCCATATGCTGGAATGTTGAAGGTCCAGTCTTGTGCAGGTAACCACAGCTGCTGTGAGGTCATGGGTGCAACAGCCATGCCGTGTCCAGAACACTGAATTTCACAGCACTTCTCCCCATCCTCCAGCTCTTACATTCTTTCAGACCCTCTTCCATGATGTTCCCTGAGCCTTGGTGGGTGGAGGTGGGGATACAGATGTCCTATTTAGCATTGAGCACTCAACAGTGACTTATTCTTAGTACTTTGACTCATTATAAGTCTTAACATTAATCCATCACCCACTGCAAAAAAAAAGCTTGTTTGAGAGTAGTACCAATCTATGGATGTGGACATAAATATTTAGAAACTATTTAAAATCTTCTTGATTTATTTTTATTTTATGTGTATGAATATTTTGCCTGCATGTATGTAAGTGCACCATATGCATGCAGTGCCTACAGAAGCCACAAGAGGGTGCCAGATCCCCTGGAACTGGAGTTATGAACAGTTGTTAGCTTCAATAAGCATGCTGGGAACTGAACCTGGGTCCTCTGCAAGAGCTGTCAATGGTCTTAACCACTGAGTCATCTCTCCAGCCCCTAGAAGGCATTTTGACAGCATATCCATTTAGCAAAACAGCAGTAGTAGGCTTCTCCCTACAGCCTATACATCTAGAAACCATATCAATAAAACTCTGTCCTGTGAACCTGGGAGAACGTGCTTAATCTTTTATTCATACAGAAGACCACAGCTACCACCTCTTGAGTGCATATTATGGGCCAGGCTCTTTATGTAGACAGCTCATTTAATCCTAACAACAGCCTTTCATGACAGGTATTTCTGTTAGCACTGTTTTATAGATGAAGATCCAGGGAGATTGAATCCAGGCCTAGACTCAAGTCAACCAATTGCAGGATGGCAGGACTGGAGCCCAGGCTATTTCCCCACCTGCTGGCTGCACCCCACATAGCTTCGCTTCTACCCAGGGGCCTGAATCAAGTGTGTGTTGGAGGGTTCAAGAATATGTGAATAAGCCGGGTGTGGTGGTGCACAGCTTTAATCCCAGCACTCTGGAGGCAGAGGCAGGTGGATCTCTGTGAGCTCGAGGCCAGCCTGTTGTGCATAGCAAGTTACAGGCCAGCTGGGGCTACAGGGAGAACCTGTCTTAAAAAGATAAAAATGAATACCTGAATAAGAAAATGTGACCGCAAGGTGGCAGTAGAATGCATAAGCTTTGAGAGATTGCACTGGGAGGAAGTCCTTTGGGCTGGAGAGTGTCAGAGACTGGGAAACACCACACTCAAGAAGAGGAAGGTCAACTACAGGAGGAGGGCTGGCAGGTCTAGGTGATATGACTCAGCAGTCTAGTGGGGACATTCTAAGTCACAGAACCCCAAAGAGCAGCTGTGGCTTGGGGTCTTCACAGTCTTGGGATTAATCTTAACTTTAGCAGATGCTGGGCACAGGTTTTTCTGGGTATGCCAAGCAGGCAGGTTCTAACTGGCTTAAGATTTGTTTATGTGGAGTTGGATGTGGGCCTGGAGAGATGGCTCAGTAGTCAAGAGCACTGGCTGCTCTTACAGAGGACTTGGGTTCAATTTCCAGCACCCAACATGGCAGCTAACAACCATCCATGACTTTGGTATAAGATTACAAAACCATGCATGGGTTCTCTCCTGTGCAGCAGGCCTCAAATCCAATCAGAAAGTGACTGGTTACTCCCACCCTTCTTGTCATATGGCACTGATGGGCACATCTTGCCTGGCAGGCCAGTACTGTAATGTTCAGTGCTCACTGCTAAATAAGACCACTGATGATGTCTCTTCCCCCAGGCCTTCATAGCACCTTCCAGCACTATGAAAGCTAACCAGCAGGGAAAGGGTTTAGTTCAGTTCAGCTTGGTCAGTGGAGAGTTTTGTGAAGTTGCTTTTCTGCTTCCTTTACCTGATGTGCTGGATGGCTTCAGTTGTCGACTTGACACGCTCAGGAATAGGGACCCTCAACTGAGACATTTCCTCAAAGGATTGGTCTGTAGGCATGTCTGTGTGGCATTTTTTGGATTGTTGAGTGATGTGGGAGGGCTCAGCTCACTGTGGGTGGTACCATCTCTAGGCAGATGGTCCTGGGTTGTATAAGAAAGCAGCCTTGGGACTTGAGAGATGGTTCAGCAGTTAAAGGCACTGGCTGTTCTTGCAGAAGACCTGGGTTCAAATCTCAGCACTCACATGGTAGCTCACAACCATTTGTAACTCCAGTTCCAGGGGATCTGACACCCTCTTCTGTCCTGCATGATATGGGTGACTTACGTACATGTAGGCAATACACACATACACATAAAATAAAAATAATAAAAATTTTTTAAAAATTTAGTTAATTAATTTTATTTTATGTGTATGTGTGTATTGCCTACATGTACGTAAGTCACCCATATCATGCAGGACAGAAGAGGGTGTCAGATCCCCTGGAACTGGAGTTACAAATGGTTGTGAGCTACCATGTGAGTGCTGAGATTTGAACCCAGGTCTTCTGCAAGAACAACCAGTGTTCTTAACCGCTGAGCCACCTCTCCAGCTCCGATAAATAAAATATTTTTTTAAAAAAGGAAGCAGAGGCCAGCCTGGTCTACATAGTGAGTTCCAGGACAGCTGGGGTTACA
>NW_008335202.1:17795-23121 GCF_000622305.1 Nannospalax galili
TTAGTACTTAAGACGGAGCTGAACTGAGTGTTAGGGCACTTGTTTAGCATGTGTAAGGCTCTGCATTAAATCCCAAGATTTTCTTTTTTTTCCCTTGTCTCTTTAAGGCAGAGTCTCCCTGTAGCCCCAGCTGGCCTTGGGTTTTCTATGTAGACAAGGATATCCTCTATCTCACAGAGATCTACTTGCCTCTGCCTCCCAAGTGCTGGGATTAAAAACACATCATTAAAAGTACTAACCGCTCTTGTAGAGGACCTGGGTTCAGTTCCCAGAACCCGCATGACTGCTACCACCTGTTAGATTTAGAAAAGCAGAAAAAGGAAGGAGTTTAGAGTTTAGAAATAAGAGCCTGAACCAGACCTACAACAGGCAAGGGAAGTGTCCTCTTTATTCAGAGAACACAGCAAACGACTGAAACCTTTCTGCTCAAAGAAGGCATCTGCATAGAAGGGAGGGGTGGTTTCCATTTCTATAGGATTTCTGCTGAACACAGGGTCTGATGTCCTTGAGGGTCTCTCTCCCAAGATTATTTTCTCAGCCAGGTGAGCTATCATAGAGGAGACAATCTGGTTCCATAAACAGTCTCTCTCAGTCCAGGAAATGACTAGTTGATAAGACTTGAGCAAGGCCAGCCTACCAATTTACGGCCAGTTAGCCACTTTAAGGGATTTATGGTTATATGCTTTTCTAATTAGCATCATGGCTTTTCATACATTCTATCACCACCCATCCTTAACTCCAATTCCTCCAGTTCCAGGGGACCCAACCCCTTTTTCTGGCCTCTACAGGCACCAAGCATGCATGTGGGACACTTACATACATGCAGGCAAAACATTCAAAATAAAATAAAATATTAGAAAAGCAAATTTAAAAGAGCACAAAATGCTTACTTTCAGAAATTCTAATATCTTCTTCCTTTCTCCAAATGTTATTTCACATCCAGGATTGCCTCTGGAACAAGAACTGTTTAAAGAAAGATGGTTTTTTCTCTTTAAAAATTTTTATCTGGCTAAAAACACTCTCAGAGTAGGCAAATATTTTTTTGGGGGTCTTTTTGAGACAGGGTCTCCCTGTAGCCCTGGCTGTCCTGGAACTCACTTTGTAGACCAGGCTAGTCTTGAACTCACAGAGATCCACCTTCCCCTGCCTCTGCCTCTGCCTCCCAAATGCTGGGGCAGCAAAGAACTTTTTAAATTGTTCTTTTCTTTTCCCCTTCTGGTATAGTTGGTGTGTTTTAGTGAATTGTATTTGTATTATACTTGTGTATGCTCTGCATTTTCATCATTGGTCACAATGGACTCTTTTCTTGGACATGAGCTCTTCGGTCTTTGATAACTTGTTTCCTAATAGACAACAGTGTCTTGGCCAATCATGTACTTGGACTTCCCTTATCTGGTGTTAGCTATTCTTCCGCTCCGATATTTTATTTGGAAACCATAGGTTTGGCCTACCCCTTGAAACTGCTTCCAGGCTTTTCTTTATAGTTAGGACATAACCTGTGTATGAAGGACAAAAATAAATAAAACTTGGTCAGTACCCAGAGCTATCCACTGAGCTGAGGACATTGTTCTCCAAAAGTTTCTAGTAGTCTGCCCCAACCTCTCAACTACAAGGAACTAAGGTCCACATGACCTCAGAAGGAAGACTCTACATGAAACCACCACCACTTCTGGTACCAACTACAAACTCAGGGATTTCTTCAAACCACCCCCAGGTTTAGTGATTTGCTAGAAAGACTCACAGACTCACCAGAAGGTATTTTGTACTCACACAGTTGTTTATTATAGGAGAAGGATGCCAATTAGAGCTAGCCTCAGAAGCTCCCAAACAGTTCATACACTTCATCCTACTAAGCCTTCCAGGTGTGGCAGACCACGTGAGTCATCTCACTAACATAAGCTAATGTGTAACCAAAGCCCTCACTGTAAGTAACAAAGACTCTCCTATCAGTAAACTGTAAAGATTTAGAGATTTTCTCCCTAGGAGCTGGGACAAAGGTCAGACCAATCTTGGGATGGGGATGAGGATAGACTGTGTATTAGTCAGGGTTCTTCAAAGAAACAGAACCAGTAGAATGAATATATATGTATAGAGATTTATCAGCTCAGCTCACAGGATAGCGTCTGAGTAGTCCAACAATGGCTGCACCACACTGGAGAGGCTGAGAATCCATAGTCGCTCAGTCCACAAGGCTGGATGTCTCAGTAGTCCCGATCTGGTGCTGAAGGTCTGATGAATTCCAAAAAATCAGCTAGTCTTCAGTCTACAGCAGCAAGATGAACTCACCAGCGAGAGAGAAGGCAAGCTGCACGAAGTCTGGTGTTTTCCTCTGCCTTGGCCTTTTATACCAGCTGCCATCAAAAGGTAATACCCACATTTAGGGTGTGTCTTCCGGCTTTAGATGACACATTTAGGGTGTGTCTTCCAGCTTCAGATGATCCAATCAAGAAGATCTCTTTCATTTCAGTTAATCCCAGATACAGTCAAGTTGACACCCAGGATTAGCCATCACAAGTTGATAGCACTTTTTTAATGTTCACTCATAATATACAGAATATTGACTTTCTGAAAATTGTTCTCCTAGAAATTACAGAAAATATCCCTATGAAGACTTTGAATACAAAGACTGTGTATGTTTCTGTCTTACCAACAACTGCAGTTAATAGTTATCAATGTTAGTCAGCCTTTCCCTGACTTCTACCCATCCCTTTACACATACATAGACATGGGCTCATTAAAGGTATTTCCTTTGGGCATATGTTTAGTATACTGCTTTGAACCTAAAATTCAAATGGAATGATTGAGACCTCGCATAATGTTCACAGTTAACTTTAAACACCTATGCAGTCCTGTTGTGGGAAGGTTCTAGTGTTACTGCAGCACCACAAAGCTCATTTCTATACTTGAGTTCTTAAGTACAGAAAGTAGGAGTCGTTTAAATGGCATAATATATATATATATATATATATATGTATGTATATCATTCTATAGCCTTATAAAACTGACTTGAGACCTTGAAGAAACAGACAGATGTATGTTTCTGCAACTTGGATTTTCCTGGGTAATTCAATGAATTATTTTAAGTTTCAGTAAATCAAAACAATAAACAAACTCAGATACATATGTTTTAGTTACTTCTCTGTTGCTATAATAAAACACTGTGACCAAAAGCAACTTATAGAAGAAAGTTTAGTTTGGGTCACAGTTCCAGCGGCAAAGTCCATAATGGTGGGGAAGGTATTGGTAGCAGGTGACCACAGCAGGAAGCAGAGATCACAGAAAGCAGAGAGAGTGAATGAAGTGGGGTAAGGCTATAAATTCTCAAAGCCAACCCCCAATAACATACTTCTTCCAGCAAGGTGACACATTCTATAAACTCCATAACCTCCCTAAACAGTGCCACCAGTGTTGCAGTTTCTCCTCAGGGCAGCTGTGAAGATCCTAACCTGGATCGGGTCCCCTGCTGATTAGGGGGTAAGAGGCACGGGGTCACAACACACAGACCCCGGGAGTCAGGTAGAAGCAAGCACTAGGCGAGGTGCTGCAGACTCGTTTAATGCAGGAGGAGGCATACCTTATATTTCCCTTTTCTCTGCCCCAAGTCCCTTTAGTCAGTGTACCGTATTCTGATTGTTCCATGCCACACAGTCTGTCAGCAGTCACTGGGCTCGTGAGCAGGGTATGGAGGTGTGGGCTCCTTTTGGCGGGCTATTTGTGGACCAAGAAGTGAAGTGAATTCTCACTAAATCCCAGGGCTCTGAGTCCATGCCATCTTTGGAGGCCTCCTGCTACAGTGACCTGGACAAGGTGAGGTATAAAAATACACCAATATCCTAGAAGCCCCCAAAAATATCTGTAACTGTTTGGCATTTATTGGTACAGATTGTTGTAAGAGTTTTTCAACCTCCACACTGGGTATCATGTAAGTTCTACTTGACCATAAAACTCCTAAGAATTTTACCATTGTACTGGCCCTTGTACCTTGTGCAGGTTGATTTCCCATCCTCATTCCTTCAGTGCACTTGCATGTCCCCCAAATGAGCTTCCAAATCTGTAAGGCACTCAGAATTTAGCTTTATGTCATCTATGTAGTGGAGCTTACTTACAGAGAGGAGGGCAGGGTAACAGGGCCAGGTTCCAGGCCATCATCCCATGACAAACTGTGGGGCTGTGGAGATAACCTTGGGGAAGTACTCTGAAGGTCCATTGTCAACCATTCCCCTTGAATGCAAACTAGTCTTGGGATTCAGCAGCTAGGGAAATACTAAAGAATGCATTAGCAAGGTCCACTGCACCATGGAAGGACCCCATTTCCTGCACCAGCTGTTCAGTTAGAAGTGCAATGTTGGGCACAGCTGCATGAATGGGAGGCACTACCTTATTTAGCTCCCTGTAATCTACAGTCATTCTTCAGGAGCCATCTAGCTTCCTGATAGGCCAAATGAGGCTATTGAAAGGGCTCAGGGCTGGGCAGAAAATCTCTACCCATTCTAGTTCCTGGTTGGTTTCTGTAATTTCGTCTTAACCCCCAGGCAGCCAATACTCTTTGATATTCACCACCCTCTGTGTGGTGGGCCGTTTGACTGGATCTCACCTTGCCCACCCCCAAGTAACCACTTTTACTGTTTGTACCCTCAGCAGAAACTCTCCCATGGTAGTATGTAGGATGTGACCTAGTAGGGCATCCACCCCTAGAATGTTCTCTTGCAAGGGAGAGATGCACACCTTGTACTCCTGGGGGAAATAACTGTCTAATTCATGTGAAGGTAGCCTTTGGCTATGCATAGCTCACCAGGGCACCTTCAAAGAGGTAACTGTAAATTTAATAACTGGTACCAATAGACCTAATTGATAAATTTAAAGGACCATGTACATGTGATGTTTATAATGGAATGTCGACATGATCGGTGGGAATTCGCGTCCCAAAACCACACGGCGTGGATGGACCCTGGAACCAGTTTTCAGTAACATCCCAAAACCACGGCGTGGATGGACCCTGGAACCAGTTTTCAGTAACAGCCCTCCATTACTGTTTCGTTCTCCCTGATTGACCTCCTCTCTCACAGTCGACCCGGTTGGTTAACAACCTGGTTACCAGCCTAAGTTATCAACCCAGAAAACTGATGATAGAGGTGAATATTTTTGGTAGATCAATCCTACATGCCAAAGTATCCAACATGTAGGGTGTTTGTTCTCACATCCTTTCACAGGGTCAGGGGGTTGACCTGAACCTGGAAAATTTTTGAGAACACTTTTGAGAATAACTAGCTTAAGTCTGAAGAGAAAGGACCAATTTCCCTCCAGAGTTAGCTTCTCAAAATCACAT
>NW_008335202.1:24515-25727 GCF_000622305.1 Nannospalax galili
CTCTTCGGCAGTCCAGACTCCACCCTCCACTCTACTGGCTCGGTGACATGGGTAAGGATGTCTGTGAAGGACTCCCCTGACTGTTGAATCAAATTATGGAAAAAGACCTGTGGGTCATGGGGGGAGCAACATTTAAGGGCCTTAAAGGCCAAGTCAGAAACTTGTTGAAAATAGGCATGGAGGCCAATAGTAGACTGGGAGATGGGGTCAGTATATTGTCCACGTCCCATGAGCATGCCCAGAGTAATGTTGAGGCCATATTGGAGATTTAGGCATGCCTGGCTTTCAGCCTGATTGTCATAGGCTGTGTGCCAGTTTAGAAAGACTGAGGGTTCTAAGACTGCCTTTAGTAAGCTATACCAATCATAGTGGGTTTGTAACTGTAAGGACTGCTGGCGAAGAACCTGTTCAAAATATGGGGAGTCAGGGCCCGAAATATGGGGACTCAGGGCCTGATTGCTCAGCTGCCTCATGGATAAGAACAAGGTCAGCAAGTGGGGTGGGCAGCCATGGACGCTGCACTGCATTGGGCCAACGTTAACTGGAAATGTGGACAAAGGCAGGTGAGGCTTTAAGGAGGGTGGCCTAGGAGGGAGGGGTACGGTAGCAGGGGAAGAGGTGGGATGGTTACTGGGTGGGGGGAGAGTAACTCCTTCCATGGGTAGTGGGGTGGGGGAATTTTTGGGCATGATAGCTCTAGGAGAGTATCCTGAAATATAGGCAAAGGAGCTCCTTCCTTATTGGAAGTGGGCGCAGAGGCGGCATCCACCTCTGGGTCCAGGGGGTCTGGGGTTGAGGTAATAGCCAGATCTACACTAGATTGCTCCCGGCAGTGTTTGTTGTAGGCCAAGATGACTTCCTCAGGAGAGGAGGATTTAAGGCTAGCAATGATGTCTAGGAGGATTGGTACGAATGATGCTGGGGGAGTGATCCCTGAACCAACCTCCCTTTTTCGGGCCAGGAAGAGGACCCACATCCACGTGTCAGGGTCCCACATGTTTTCAGGGGAGACCCACGGAGCCAAATTAGTGGCTTCATCCCAAAAGTGTTCCATATCTTTTGGTTTCACTTTCAACCCTCTGGTTTTAAGGAGCACCTTGAGTGCTGCCGTTTGTGGTTCCCTATATTGTGGTGGTAAATTGCCCATTATAGGAAGGTCTCATGAAGGGGAATTTGCCACAAAAGTAGAAGATGAGGGTGACTACCAAGAGG
>NW_008335202.1:25744-40557 GCF_000622305.1 Nannospalax galili
GCTCAGTGAGGGACCTCTGGAGGCCGTGACACCTCCAGCTGTATGCTTACACGGTGTCTCCAGGACAGGCAACAGGGTGACCTGAAGCCTGGGCTCTGAGTTCGGGGTGGATCAGCCCTTATGTGAACTCACCGGACGAGCCGAGAGGGGGGAGGTGCCGACGTGGGCTTTGGGACCACGTGGCGGAGTGTGCCTCCCTGATCTAACAAACTAGTCCAACAATAAAGACGACAGACAGGGTGGAGGGGACAGAGGAGGGGGCTACTCGCTTACCCTCGAGCAGCTGAAGAAACAGACAAGACCAGGGGCCTACTTACTGAATGAACGGAGGTTCTGGGTGTCGCCAACACCATGGGCAGGAGTCCTTGTTCAGGCGCCAGGAGTTGTGGGTTCTCCTCAGGCTAGCTGTGAAGACTCTAACCTGGATCGGGTCCCCTGCCGATTAGGGGGTAAGAGGCACGGGGTCACGACACACAGACCCTGGAAGTCGGGTAGAAGCAAGCACTAGGCGAGGTGCTGCAGACTCATTTAATGCAGGAGGAGGCACACCTTATATTTCCCTTTTCTTCGCCCCCTAAGTCCCTTTAGTCAGCGTATCATATTCTGATTGTTCCACGCCACAAAGTCTGTCAGCAGTCACTGGGCTCGCGAGCAGGGTATGGAGGCATGGGCTCCTTTTGGTGGGCTATTTGTGGACCAAGAAGTGAAGTGAATTCTTGCTGAATCCCAGGGCTCTGGGTCCACACCATCTTTGGAGGCCTCCTGCTACACCACCAGCTAGGCACAAGTATTCAAATGCATGTACGTATGGGGGACATTTCTCATTCAAACTACCACATTCCACTCCCTGGCCCCCATGTGCTCAAGGCCATATCATCATGCAGAATACATTTAGTCCAATTTTTAAAAATCTTTTTGAGATAGGGTCTCTCTATAGCCCCAGCTTGCCTGGAACTCACTATGTAGACCAGGCTGGCCTTGAATTCATAGAGATTTACCTGCCTCCACCTCCCAAGTGCTGGGGCTTAAGATGTGCACCACCATACCCAGCTTGATTTAGTCCAATTTTTAAAGTCCCCATAATCTTCAACATTGTTTAAAAGTTGAAAGTCTCTTTTGCAACTCAAGGCAATTTCTTAACTGTGACCCCATGTAAAATCAAAAAGCAAATTACGTACTTCCATATATGGCACAAAATATACATTACCATTCTCAAAGGGAAGAATTGGTGCATACTGAGTAAATACAGGACCAGAGCAAGACACAACAAGGCACACTCATCCTGTAACCCTCTGGTGTCTAGGACTTTACTTCGAGAGGGCTTACATGGCTCAATGCCTCAAGCTTTGCTGCCTGCAGCATACATCTCATAGGCTGGTCTATTCACTGTATGTGACTCTCCTTGGTAGCTGTCTCACAGCTGTGGCATCTCCAGTATCTTAGGGTCTGCACTGCAACCTAGGCTTTACTTTTATTGCTTGATAGAGTGGCCTCTCAGGGCCTCCTAATGTTTCAGGGCCTTGTCACAGCAAATCCAGCACTGGCACAAGTTGCCTCGGTTCAGCTACTCTTAAACCATTGAGAAAAAATCCAAGACCCCATTCACTCTTATATCTTTCATGTCACCAAAGCCTGTACCACATGGGCAACATTGTCAGGTTTGGCTAGCAGTTTGAGATGTACCTTTTTGACTACATTAGCTGTAGGCTTTTTTTTTTTTTTTTAAATGTGTATGAGTGTATTGCCTGCATGTATAAGTGACCCATGTCATGCAATGCCCATGGAGATCAAAAGAGGGCTTTGGATCCCCTGGAACTAGAGCTCAGACAGTTGTTAGCTGCCATGTGGATACTGGAAACTTAACCCGGGTCCTCTGCAAGAGCAGCCAGTGCTCTTAACCTCTGCGCCATCTCTCCAGCCCCTAACGGTAGCTTTTGTATGTCAAAACACTTGCTGTCTAAAAGTTGAAAACCCCTTAGGTTCCCTTTCTCAAGTTGAAAGATTAGCTTGGTGGGCTCTTGCCCAGAGGCATCTTTCCCACTGTTCCAGTGCAGAGCAGAAGACTTCCTTAATGACTCGACCTTCTTAACTGCAGCTTCTGTTTTAGTAAATGCTTTGGCCGTAACACTAAGCTTCCTAGTGTTAGAAATGAAATCTGAGGTTTAAGGACCCCATCAGTGCTGCAATGGGGGTAAAGCAGAAAGTATCTTGGCAAGGCAGATTTTACTTTGCAAAAGGGTGACCTGTGTGATCAGTCAGATCCAGCAAGTACCCATGGGACCCAGAAGCTTGGGAATCTTATTGCTAACACAACAGATCTTTGTCCTTCCAGGTTGGCTGGGGGCCAACCTCACAATCTTTCTCAGTTGGCTAGTTTAAAGAATCTGTGGGAAGGGAGGAGAGCTCCATTACTCCAGGCCATCAGACTCAGCAATGCATCAGGATCTTTCCTTAAACAAAAGTCTTAGAGGGTGTGGTGTGATTACAAGATTAGAATTCCAGGTCTGGAGAGATGGTTAAGAACACTGGCTGTTCTTGCAGAAGACCCAGGTTTGAATCCCAGCACCCACATGGCAGCTGCCTGTAACTCCAGTTCCAGGGGATCTGACAGCCTCTTCTGTCCTCCGTGGGCCTTGAACCGCATGGGTGCACTTAACCTACATGCAGGCAATACACACAAACACATAAAATAAAAATAAATAAAAAATTGAATTCCTTGTCATAAACCCATTTCAAGTTTTACAGAGTTTGAAAGAAAAGACTATTGTTTCTACCGTTTCTTACACTGATGTTCTTCTTTTCCTCAATAAACTGTACATTTAGTGTTTCTTTTGTCCCACCTGCTCTTTTTAATTGTAGACCTGTATAAGATTAATCATTAATAACTATACCACAGACTTAACATTTTCTCCACCAAAGAAGCTAGTTCATTAATTTTTTATTTAGCCTTAGGGAACTTTGTAAGACAGGCAGAAGCCAGCCATATTCATTGTCAAAATATAATATGAATCTAGCCCAGTTGCTAATAGAGGCCTTGCTTTTCCTCTGTAACCTCATGACCTGGTTGTCCCCTTCTCATAACTCTCAGCCCTAGTATCTTCAGGTTCCTGCTAGAACAGCTAGTTAAGCTCTGCTTACAGCATTCAACTGCCCTTTTTTAAAAAAGTGTATTTTATTATTTTTGTTTTATGTGTATGAGTGTATTGCCTGCATGTGTGTTAAGTGTCCCTATGTCATGCAATGCCCACAGAGGTCAGAAGAGGGTGTTGGATCCCTGGAACTGGAGTTACAGATGGTTGTTAGCCATCATGTGGGTACTGAGAATTGAACCCGGATCTTCTGCAAGAGCAGCCAGTGTTCCTAACTGCAGAGCCAGCTCTCCAGAACCCTCAACTGCTTTTCTGATTCAAAGTTCCTAAGTCTTCCACATTCCTCAAAGAGCAACATGGTCTTGTCCTTCACAACAACAACCTCACTGATGGTACCAGCTTCTGTATTACTTTCCTGTTGCTATGGCAAAGCAACTTATGGAAGGAAGAGTTTATTTTGGCTTATGGTTCCAGAGAGAAAGTCCATAATGGCAGGGGCTGTATGGCAGGTGGCCAGAGCAGAAGCTGAGAGATGACATCCTTGTCCACATGCAGCAAGCAGAGAGAACAGAAAATAGAGAGTAAGCTAGAAGTGGAGTGAGGCTTTAAATTCTCAAAGTGACACACTTCCTCCAGCAAGACTATGTTCTGAAAGTTCTACAACCTCCCCAAACAGCACTACCAAATAGAGATCAAGTGTTCAAATACGCACCTGTGGGGGACGGACATTTCTCATTCAAACTACCACACCACGTTGGTAAAACTTGAAATCTGTAAGCCTTGAAAGACTTAGAAACTTAACCATGACTTATAATAATAAGACAATGAAATGAACATCTAATAGTACCCCTTCCCCAAATCCTGGGTGACAGTTTTGGTCCTCAAACAATTGCAAAGACAAAATGAAATGTGCCTTTTTTTTTTTTTTTGGTCTTTTTGAAACAGGGTCTCTCTGTAGCCCCAGCTGTCCTGGAACTCACTATGTAGACCAGGCTGGCCTTGAACTCACATAGATCCGCCTGCCTCTGCCTCCTGAGTGCTGGGATTAAAGGCATGCATCACCATGCCTGGCCTACATATTTTATTTTAATATTTTTATTTGTTATTTTTATGTGTATATGTGTATTGCCTGCATGTAGGTAAGTGCACCTGCGTCATGCCATGCCCACCAAGGACAGAAGAGGCTGTTGGATACCCTGGAATTGGAGTTAAGGACAGTTGTTAGCTGCTGTGTGCTGGGATTCGAACCCGGGTCCTCTGCAAGAACAGCCAGTGTTCTTAACCTCTGAGCCATCTCTCCAGCCCCGAGATGTGCATATTTTAATTGGAGAAAACCTAAGTGAAAGATAAAGGGGTAGGTGACAGGCATAGTACAGAGAGATTACAGACTCAGTGTGGGTGTGACAATTGATACCTTCATGGTCTGTCATCTAGGCTTGCATGAACAGACTTTTTCTCCACTGATTTAAAGACTAAAAGGCAGGAAAAGCAGGGTCTCACTACAGCCAAGTCTTACAGAACACAGAAGGTTGTGCTTGCACACATGGGCATACATACACAGAGAGTGAAGTATGAAAAGAGACAGACTCCTCAGTGGGGAGAGGATCCTGCCAGGATAAAGCCCAGCAAGTCTTTGTCTTGGAGAGGGAGAAGAATCAAGAAGCTGGCCATCTTAAAAGTTTAAGTGAAAAGTACATTAATCTACCTAGAGCTGCTTTTCAATGTCTGCCTGCTGGGAATCTGACTCCTAGTCTCTCACCATGAACCCCAATCTATACGCACATTGGAGAGTATGAATTAGTTCAAGTAGCACCATAAATCACATTATTAAGACTATCTAGTATAAATGACCAGACAAGCACACAGTCTACTACCTAGTGTAAAATGCCAAGATGAGACTGTGTTCCTTTCTGGAAAAGAAGAGTGGTTTTATACTGTCCACTACCCCAAAGAACAAAAATATAAAAACATTGACACCAGATATTACCTAAAAAATAATGGCTCACTCTGGGAGTGGTCAAGATTGCTCAGTGGGTAAAGGTTGCCACCAAGACTGACGACCTGAGTTTGATTCTTGGGACCCCATGTGGTGGAAGGAGAGAACTGATTCCCACAAGCTGTCCTTTGACTTTCCTATACACACCATGATATATATATATATACACACACACACACACACACACACACTCACACAAAGTTGGCTTACTCTGAGCAACCTACAACTTAAAGAGATCAGATAGCTGAAAAATAGTGCATGACTCAATTATCACCTTGAGAACTCCTGAAACCAGTCAAGAGATTGCAGCATTCCAGGTGAGCACCAAACCAAGAATGCATCCTAATTCTTTGTGCTTACCTCTTCCTTTCTTAAAAATGACTAAATGAAATCCATAGACCATGTTCCAATCTTTAATAAAATTTAACATGTTTTGAAATCCTGGGTTTAGTTACATACTTTAAGAAAATAAGATCTTGGAATGCTGTTAGAAAATCATTTCTTTTTTCTTTCTCCAAAAACTCTCCTCAATAGACCATGGTCTTAACATATATGACAGAATGCATGAAATCCAGTTTGGGGTGGGGGGTTATGGGGCGGGTGAGGATGGGGATAGGTCCTAAATTTGATTAAGAGATATGAAATGCACTAAAACGTAATAAAAATTTAAAAAGATGAAAAATTAAGATGTATTTTATGAAATGAACAAAAATTCAATAAATATATATTGTAAAAATCATGTTTCTTATATAATATGTTCAACTGTACCCCTATGAAGTAATATCATTGAACATACTGTATAAGAAACATGATTTTTTTCTTCATTTCATAAAATACATCTTAATTGACATATTAAAATGCAACATTTGGTGTTTGAGAAATGGCTCAGTGGTTAAGAGCACTGGATGCTCTTGCACACGTCCTTGGTTCATTTCCCAGGACCCATATGGCAGCTGATAACCATCATAGCTCCAGTTTCAAGGTAATCTGATGCCCTCTTCTGATATCCTTGGGTATTGCAGGACATGGGTGCAAATGCATACTTGCAGGCAATACATTCATATACGTAAATATAATAATAAAGTATTTTATAAAAGAAAATAAAATGCAACATTTAAGAGTTGATAATTTTTTTTTAAATTAGGAAATATACACAAACTAGAAGGTTGTGACACGAAAAACAAGACATTTGTTCTGTATTCTGATGACAGAGGAAGGCAGTCAGTGTACTACTGATGTTTACTCAACTCTAAATATTTATTTGGAAAACAGCATCTTCCCAGTAGTCTTTTCATTGCTTCTTTTACATCTTTGTTCCTCAGACTGTAGATGACGGGATTCAGCATGGAATCACAGTGATGTAAAATATGGACACTATCATGTCATGCTCCAAGGCATAGCTGGAACTCGGTCTCACATACATGAAGAGGATTGTCCCGTGATAAATGGACATGCCAGTGAGGTGAGAGGCACAGGTAGAGAAGACTTTCCTCCTCCCTTTAGCAGAGCGCATCTTCATAATGGCCAGCAGGATGAAGCCATAGGACACCAGGATGATCAGGGATGGTGACTATCTCAATGGAGGCCACAAAGTAGAAAAGTAAAAGCTGGTTTGTGTTAGTGTCAGAACAAGAAGTTGCCAGCAGAGGAGGAGTGTCACAGAAGATGTGTCTGATTTCATTGGATCCACAAAAGGACAGGCTGAATGTGGCCACCATGTGGATAGTGGCGTACAGAATCCCCCCAGTGTAGGAAGCGATGATGAGTGGCACACAGACTCTGGGTGACATGCTCACTATGTAGAGAAGTGGGTTGTGGATGGCTACATAGTGGTCATAAGCCATTGCCGCCAAGAAGAAGGCGTCTCTGCTCCCAAAACTAACGAAGAGAACCATCTGTACTGCACAGGCAGCATTCAAAATGGTTTTATTTTCTGCCAGGAAATTAACCAACATTTGAGGGGTAACGACTGTAGAATAGCAGTCATCCAGAAATGACAAAACACTCAAAAAATAGTACATGGGGTAGTGGAGCCTGGAGTATGAAATGGCCAACATAACCAGTCCCAAGTTTCCTACCAGAGTGAAAAGATAGGTGGCAAGGAACAATGCGAATAAGAAGCATCCGTGAAGCCCATCAGGATAAACACAGTGACTTCAGTGATTCTTCAGTGGAATCACTTGTCCCTCCACATCTGACACCAAACTCTCCATTTCAGTTTCCATTTTCAGGTTGTAAAAGGAATAATTCCTATGTCCATCCAAACATGTGTCCTTTCTCATTTCTTAGAATGATTGTGATATAAAAGTTTGGCCCACATAGATAGATGTGTGCTACTGTACAAATAAAATTAAGAAGCTACTTAGTTCATTTCTTAGTGAATTTATGTTAATATTCTTCCAATTTCCAGTTAGTTTTTTTTCAATTTTCTGCCACCTATTATCATATTGAAATTCTTTCCCTCTTAAAATTCACAAAATTGATGGATAATTGAATATTTAATTTAAATAATATTATGGTGGAAAACACACCTAAGGCATTTTTTATCTCTTTTATACTACATAAAATTAATTTTCTAAATTTTGTAGCTGATAAAACATGAACAAACAAAAATATCATAAATGTGTGTGGAATACAAAGAAAAAAAGGTGTAAAATGATTTAATTTTAAAAGATTTCTAGATTAGAAAATAAAATGTTAGACTTTGAATTTTCCACATGGAATTTCAAAAGGAATTTCATTTTTGTCTCTCTCTCTGACCTTATGACGTTCCAGTAAATGAAACAGGAAGAAAAATTCTGGAGATAGAGGTGTGGAGCTGGCCCGCAGTCAGTGCTATGTTCTTTCTCTTAATTTCTTAAAATATATATATCACTAAGTCATCTTTGTTCAAATACTGTAGCTCAATGTATCATTGTTTTTTCAAATTGAACCTAACAACACTGTGACATTTTCTCAGTTTCTAGGCTTGTTTTACACTAAATGTCCTTGGGTTTATCTTAAAAATGGTATTGTCAATAATAAAACATGGTTATTTATAGTACATTATAGGGAGTTTCTAAATAACTCTGCAATAGATGTCACTTAAAGACATGCAGCAAATTATTATAGGAGTTATTTCTAAAATAGCAATTTGAATACATTTTCCACTAGAGAGTACTGTCTTTCTGAACTTCTCTTCCTGGAGATATAGTATTTCACACTCCATGACTAAGGACATGCATGAGCAGTGTCATCAGCAAAAGAGTAAAAATTAAAATAGTTTATTGATTGAAAGTGACAAAAAAAAAAACTGTTAACTAGTGGGCCTACTGCACTTAAAGGAAAGATTTATGACAACTAATTTATATCTCAACAAAAACTTTGAATGCAGAGACAACTTTGATTTACTTAGATCTGCCCTGAATTTGGTTTATATTAATGGTCCACAGCAATGAAGTAAAGCGTGCTACAATGTGGTGTTCATATGTCAAGAAAAGAACAAACATATGTACTAATTGCTTCTGTGTTCGTATTATCCTGGACATATTTTTGTGGGTCCATTTGAAACATTTTTCAAATTTGTATAATACAAACTTAAATAAATGTAGGGCTAAAACGATCCTCATAGATTTTTTAAATCTTTAAAATTAAAAAAAAATAATGATTTTAAATTTTTATTTCTTTTTAAATACAGACAGCCTACACATGACTCACACACATACACACACAAAAAACGCATGTAAGTAGTTAATGGAGAATTCTTTCAACTTGTTACATTGATACAAAAATCAAATAGTCAATAATGGTATAACTACAAATTAACGTGTGATTTAGGTGTCACCAAAAGTTTTGTTTGCTAACTCCTTTTTCTTATCTAAACTTCTTTCTCTCCCTCCTCCCCCCATCTGC
The DNA here is from genome assembly GCF_000622305.1 of Nannospalax galili. Classification (NCBI taxonomy): domain Eukaryota; kingdom Metazoa; phylum Chordata; class Mammalia; order Rodentia; family Spalacidae; genus Nannospalax; species Nannospalax galili. The sequence goes on from NW_008335202.1 coordinate 34,721, forward strand.
CCCTCCCACCCTCTTCTCCCCTTCCCTGTTCTTTGTTTTCTCTCACATGCCCTCTTTCTCTCTTTTTCCCTTACATACACATTAGTATCAGTAGTGGCATATACTAAATTTTACCATAGAGAGAAGTTTGGGGAAGATCAAAAAAAAAATTCAAACAACTTTTAAAGAATACGCAAATATATATTCTACTATGAAAGGAATAAACTGAAGTGATATTTTTCCTGAAATAAAAAGCAGGATTTTAAGATACATTAAAAATCTAAACTTGGGCCGGGTGTGGTGCCACACACCTTTAATCCCAGCACTCGGGAGGCAGAGGCAGGAGGATCTTTGTGAGTTCGAGGCCAGCCTGGTCTACATAGTGAGTTCCAGGACAGCTGGGGCTACAGGGAGACCCTGTCCCAAAAAAACCAAAAAAAAAAAAAAAAAAATCTAAACTTTATTTCCTGATATGAATTATATTTAGAGTCTAAAGCAGTATATTAGAGAGTCAGAATTTAGAAAGCTTCTCTCTTTTAAACTTGAAAACACCTAAGAATAAAGTTTATTAAAATTTTAATCATATGAGGAGACATGGATGACACATGACTTCCAATGTTTATGCAATGGAACAATAAGAAACATGTGAGTTTAAAGTCTAATGAAATTATTAAGTAATTATAGGCTTCAAAACCAAGATAAGATCAGACAACTGATCAAATCATTATGGGAGGTGGTTACATTATAGAGAAATAGAAGGGAATTCAGCCACTTTACCTAAGCTACCCTTCAAGCAATCATTCCTATAAATAATATTTAGGAAATTAGCAGTGATCATGTTCACAGTTCATTTATTTTATTTTATTCTATTTTGTCTTTTTGAGACAGGGTCTCCCTGTAGCCCCAGCTGTCCTGGAACTCACTGTATAGACCAGGCTGGCCTCGAACTCACAAAGATCCTCCTGCCTCTGTCTCCCAAGTGCTGGGATTAAAGGCCTGTGCCACCAGGCTTGGGAGATGGTGCAACAGTCAAGAGCACTGGCTCCCTGGACATTTCCTCAAGTCTAGTGTTTGAAAACAAACTATCAGGAATCTATGAGAACAGTATTACTAATAAAACCAAAAAAGGAAACTGTGGCAGCAGCTGCCATATATCAAGGGGTTCCAAGGTGGTTACAAGATTGTGCACATTATGTCATCTACTGAGCAACATGTCTGCTAAATAACCCAGTGTCTGTAGCAGGAGGCCTCCAAAGATGGCGCAGACCCAGAGCCCTGGGATTCAGAGAGAATTCACTTCACTTGGTCCGCAAATAGGCCGCCAAAAGGAGCCCACGCCTCTGTACCCTCCTCGAGACCCCAGTGACTGCTGACAGACTGCCTGGCGCAGACCAATCAGAAAACGATGCGCTGACTAAAGGGACTTGGGGGCGGAGAAAAGGGAAATATAAGGCCTGCCCCCTTCTGTATTAAAGGAGCCTGCAGCACCTGCCTAGTGCTTGCTCCTACCCGACTCCCGACTCCCGGGGTCTGTGTGTCTGACTCCGAGCCTCTTGTCCCCACTATAGTCAGGGGACCCGATCCAGGTCAGGGTCTTCACAGCTGGCCTGAGGAGAACCCGCAACAATTGTCCTTCCACCATTAAGGAAAGAGAGACCCTGACAGACCCTTAACTGTACAAATCATACAGTTTCTCATAAGTAAGGACCCATGCCCAGTCCTCTCAGCCCAAACTCTTCCCATTTCAACAGGACAATGGCAGGCTGCAACACTACAAATAGCCAACAGAAATAACAGAAGCTGTCATGCTTCAACTTTTTAATTAATTTATTGAGACTAGCTTTAAATAGGTCATGGTAGTTTTTAAAGAACATGAAGTTCAATATCAATTAGCTAAGTTAATTTACTTGTATAAGTACTTTAATTTGATATTCTCCATTAAGTAAACAAAATCAAAGATCCCAAAGTTAAATACATACAATTGTTGGATTGAAAGATAATGTCCTTTTCATATAACTGCTTCACTAAAATTTAAATCTAGTTCTTTATTCTATTGCCTGTTTTCTTATCTTTCTTTAAGCAAATACTACAAAATTTAAGGTTTACAGTGCTATTGAAAAATATAGGAAGCAAGTCATTCCAATTTTTTTTCTGCAAGGCTGTGTTTCAATTAATAATACAACTCTGGACTAACTAGAATGCTCTTTGTTACATTTAAATATTGTTCAAAAATTGGTTTCAAATTCAGCTTTAAATTTTATAAAATATTTTACAAATAATGAAAAGTCTGATTTCTTACCTATGAAAATGAACTGTACACTCTGTTATGAAATACTAAGAATATTCCGCATCTTAGGTTTTATACTTTTCTTAAGTTCTTTTGGAAGTCCATAGGGATGCGAGAGGAGGAAACAACAACAACAAAAACACTGATTCTTTTCTGGGACAGAAAAGTTTCAAGATGATTATTTTATTCAAAGCAAGCAAGATGATGATATCAGAATAATGAACTATGTGATAAAACGAGAAGCATCTGGCTACTTCCCATGCACCAATAAACAGCCTCACACATATGTGGGCAGTGCTAATTGGACTCAGTGGGTTATTAACAAAAAGAAGAAGGAGTGATGTTGGGAGAGGGACCTTTTGTGGGAATCTAGGTGCAGTTGGGATGTGGGGAGTAGAATTGGAGGTGCATATAATCCTAAAAAACCATTTGTCTTTGGTTGAAAAATTGGTCCCTGGGACACACCACTCTAATGTCTGTACAGAGGTGTACAGAGTTGCACCTCTGCAAGGCATCCTGGCCCAAGGTCTTTAATATTCTATAGTATTGGGTTATGATGGCACCATGCATTCAGTCCATGAGCTCCTTTTCCATTTCTATAATTGTAACTGTGGGGGACAATACCACCACTGAATGCTAAACAAAACAAAACAAAACAAAAACTATTAATAATTAGAAGTTGGTCTAAGTAGTTTATGTCTATAAATACCTTCATCATAAAATTAGACATTTCTAAAAGAATGTAATGATGCACTCCAATGTCATAGAAAAGACCAAACCAAACCCTAAAACCGCACATGACAAAACATAATAAACGACAGTGCTGAGGGGCTGAGAGATGACTCAGCAGTTAAGAACACTGACTGCTCTTCTAGAAGAACTTGGTTTGGTTCTTGGCACCTGTATGGCACCCTACAACTATCCATAATTCATGTTCCAGGGTATTGGAGGCCCACTGGCCTCCACAGTCATTGCTTGCAACAGTGCACTTACATACATGCAGTAAAAACATATACATGAAAATAAAATTAATTAATTAATTAATTAAATGGCCAGAGCTTAAATCAATTAGGTGGAAATTAAAGCACAGTACAAAATTAAAAAAAAAATAAAGATGTGGTTATTTGAAAGGTTAAACCTTAATGAAAACTAACCAAGAGCGATAAGACACAAAGTACATACAAAAGAGGGTGATGCTTTAAAAGATACCACTAAAATTCAGAGGATCACTAGCAAAACTTTTGAAGGATTATACTCCAAGGAATTAGAAAATCTAAAAGAATAAAATTTCATTCCAATAAGATGACATAAAACACTCAAAAATGTCTGGGTAGTGGTGCACCTTTAATCCCAGCACTAGGGAGGCAAAGGCAGGCTGATTTCTGTGAGAAGGAGGCCAACCTGGTCTACATAGTGAGTTGCAGGGCAAATGGGGCTACAGGGAGACCCTGTCTCAAAAACACAAACACCTAAAGAGATAGATATTAAGGACCCAGATTGAAATAATAATAAAGTATCTCCCAACTAAGAAAAGCCCAGGACAGATTCACTGATGAATTCTATGAACCATTAAAGATGAATGAAAACTAATACTCCTGAAACAATTCCATCAAATAGAACACGTCCAAACTCATTCTACAAAGCCAGAAGCATCCATATGCTCAGACCATAGAAGGTCACAATGAAGAGAAGAGTATAAACCAATTTCCTTCATGAACAGAGATGTGAAAACTCTTTATGGGAGTACTTGATACTTCACACCAAATTCAAGAACACCTTTAAAAAGGTGATCACTCATGATCAAAGTTGGTTCACTAAGGCTCACTAGGATAGTTCCACTTACAGAGATTGGTAACAGAGCATATAACCAGAATCAGGGTCGATCCCCACACTCAGTCATAAAGAATAATGGAAATTTCTCATTTGTAGGAAAGTAGCTAGAACTGGAAATCATTTCAAATGTAACCAGCCAGTTCCACAACCATGTTTTCTCTAACTAGTGATGTGAACAGGTGGGGGAGTTCATGTAAAAGAGACATTAGTACGCAGGAGGAGTGTGTAATGGAGCAGATGAATAAGAAAAAAAGTAAGAAATGATAACTGAAAGCAGCTGAAAATTTTAAAAATTAAAAAATAAAAATTAAAAGAGAAACAATTAAACCCAAAACAAAAACCATTGAAAAGATAAATAAAAATAAAAATAAAACCCCATAACAAAAACCAAACAGAGAAATAAACTCACTATATTACAGTCAAAAAGATCACCAATGTCTGATTCAAGAAATCAATAACATTGAATTAGATGTCCAACTTCTGTCCAGCTAGCCAACAACTTCCCTGCAGTGTAAGGACAAAACTCAGTTCCAGTCAGTGCCTTATATGGACCAGGGCCTATAATCCTCACCTCCTTCTGAGGTCACAACCATCCCAGCTGAGCACAATCAAAAGTGGTTTCTGTAACTTTCTGGCCTCAAGATTGTGATAGATACTTTTATAATGGCTGTGACCCAATACCTATTAAATGGGAAAATTGTGTAATCTGGCTCAAGCTTTCAGTAGACTGTGAAGGAATGATATCTGGAGGGGTTGGTAGCTTGTGAAGGTGGTGTGTGGGGCAGCTAGCTACCTGGTATTGGTGGTTCTCCATTCACATTATTGACCCAATCTCTGGCTAGTCCACACCTGCGAAGAGTCCTGTAACTTCCCACAACTCCATTCTCTTCTAGGGACCAAGCATTCAGACACCTGAGACAGTATGGATGTTCCACACCCAACCCAGAACAGGACTTCCTCCACTTAATAATAATAAAACCAATAGTGACCATGCTGATGCTAGTCAGGAGATCATAAAGCTTTCTGAGACTACGGACACTGGCATTTGCCTGTTAAAGTAAAGATATGGTGCTTCAATAATCTTTTCTATTGGACCCTAAGATTCTTTGTGTCCAACAGAAAAGGAACAACTTTGACTTTTACAGACCCCTCATCTTTACACTCAGAGTTGTCAGTTATCTTTAAACTCAGACTCGTGTGTGAAAAGGGTGGGAGCCCCTCAGTGACACTGATGCTAGTACACGATCATCTGCTGCCCAAGAAAATCTAGTGATTTTTATGTCGCGTGAGCAATGTGGTCATAATGTCCAAGAGAGCACTTAGACACTCGAAAGGACTGGGGAAGGTGAATACGGTCAAAGTTTATTATGCATGTATGAAAATTACACAATGAGCTTCCTTTTAAACACTTCATATATTTTAAAAATGTTTTATTATTTTTATTTTATGTGTATGCGTGTATTGCCTGTGTGGAGAGCACTTAGACACTCGAAAGGACTGGGGAAGGTGAATACGGTCAAAGTTTATTATGCATGTATGAAAATTACACAATGAGCTTCCTTTTAAACACTTCACACTTCTTAAAAATGTTTTATTATTTTTATTTTATGTGTATGCGTGTATTGCCTGTGTGTAGGTAAGTGCACCTGTGTCATGCAATGCCTGCGGAAGACAGAAGAAGCTGTCAGATCCCCTGAAACTGGAGTTACAGACAGTTGTTAGCTGCCACGTGGGTTCT
>NW_008335202.1:40790-41085 GCF_000622305.1 Nannospalax galili
CCCGCCCTCACCTCTCGCTGCTTCCCTGGGCCTGCACCACCGGCTAACTCTCCTAGCCTGCACTACTATCCTCAGGCCTCTTGGGGTAGGTCGATAGTGCAGCTCTCCGCGCCTAAGCCACATTCACCCTTCCATCCCCCCTGCCTCGCCGTTCTATACTCCTAGTTTGAGCCCTGCGCCATTCCTAGTCTTGGGGCCCCAGACACCTGGGGAACCAATACTGCTCCCTGACCCTTCTCACCCAGAGCAACCCAGTCCCTTTCTTGGGCTCCAGGAGCACCACTTCTGGTCCTGG
>NW_008335202.1:49179-63623 GCF_000622305.1 Nannospalax galili
CAGAAGACACACCCTAAATGTGGGCGTTACCTTCTGATGGCAGCCGGTATAAAAGACCAAGGCAGAGGAGAACACGGGGCTTTTTTGAGGCTGTAACCCTTATCATCAAACGAGAGAAAATCGAGATGGAACAGGGCTTCAATTACTGCCAAGTGGGTCACTTTTTGCCTCAGAGGAGACTTTTATCAATTTTAGTTTTAGGGACTGATTTGCCCTTTCAATAATGGCTTGGCCCTGGGGATTATGTGGTATTCCATGAGTATGCTGGATTCTCATGGAAGATAAGAATTGTATCATATTTTGGGAAGTATACGCTGGGCCATTATCAGTTTTTATTTCCCATGGGACTCCCATAACCATCATAGATGCCTTAATGGCTTTGATGGCATGAGAGGTGGTCTCTCCTGTCATGGCCAGTGCATGTATATATCTCCAACATGTGTCTATAGTCACATGGCTATATTTAAGCCTGCCAAAGCTGGGGAAATGTGTAAAATCCATTTGCCAAAGCCCATTTGGCATCAATCCTTGGGGGTTGACACCCAGACAATTAAGCGGGCCGATAGGGATGAGAGGGGTGCAGGTAGTGCATGTGCTGCATAGGTATTTACATTGGGATATAGTAAGCTCAGGTAAGAGTTTTTTCGTATTGTGGGGAGATAGGTGAAATTGTTGGTGTAGAAGTCTGGCCTGCTCAAGTAAGGGCAAATCTGCAAATAAGATCATGTGGTCTATGGCCGCATTTCCCATATGACCTTATATGGGAAATATACCAAGGGGCCTGTCTATTTTCCAAGAGGAGTTGTATGGCATCATGGTGGTGGACACTGGGTTGGGGTAGTCCCTGATTCGGGAGAAGGGTAATGCTTTACAAGCCTGTACAGTGTATCTGCTGTCTGAGAAGATATTAACGGGGACAGTCTGCAATTTTTGTAATACCACCAAAATGGCTGAGAGCTCCCCCAACTGGACTGAGCCATGGTTTGGATGTTTTATAACAAGATCTTTGCAATTTTCCTGTTGAATGAGAACCCCAAAGTACTTTCTATTGGCATCCATAAATGCTGAGGGTGCCAGGGGGAGCAGGGAGGAGGAAGGGCAGGAGTGAGTGGGCAATATCAAGGGCAGAGACCAGGGGGCTGAGAGGACTTGGTCGCTTGGATAGTGGCAATCAAAGTTTCCTGGAAATGCCCCCATCATGTTTTGAAACAAAAGGGAATCTGCCTATAGGGATTGGGATTGCAGGAGAGAGAGGGGAGAATAATCTGGTGAAGTTCTCTATTGAAGATTCTCCTGCAAGTCTTGCATAATTTGATGGCTAGGCCAAAGCAATATCGAAGTAGGAGGTTACTTTATGTAGTTTGTACTGGGAGAGGTGAACCCAAAGCAGTGTTTTTTTCTGATATAGGGATCCTAAGACCCCTTCCTGGGTCTTGCGGACCAGGGCCAAAAGGGGTAAAGAAGGGTCATAGTGATCTAGTGAAACCTGATATCACTGTTGTGATATATCCTCAAGGAGCAAGGAAGCCTTTGGTGGAAGGAAGATTTTGTCAGAGGGTTGTTTATGACCTTCCAAGAGGGCGAAGAGTGTGCGTAATTTCTTATCAAGAATAGGAAGATATTATTTTAACTAATTAGTGGTTCTGTACAATTCTTGGAACTTAGTGAGGGAATAGACAGGCTTGACCACAATTTTAGGGGAGATTGGTTGCAAGTGCTCAGTTATCTTATAGCCGAGAAAGGAAAAAGGGGGGAAGCTTTTGTATTTTCTTGTGGGCAACAGGGAGGCCAGCCACTTTGAAGTGAGACATGATAATATTAAAAATAGTATTAAGGGCATGAGGAGAGTGGTGGGCAATAAGGATGTCATCCATATAATGAATTAAGAGGACTGAGGTATGAAGGTCCTGGAGGATGGATGAGACATGTAACTGGCATATGGTAGGACTATTTTTCATTCCTTGTGGAAGGAATTTCCAGTGATACCTCTGTGCAGGATGATGGAAGTTAGGCTCCCATAGCATGAAGACAAATTTTTCCCTATTGTTGGGGATGCAATGGGATGTTAAAGAAGCAATCCTTAAGGTCAACAACTATTACATTATAATCAGATGGAATAGCTCATGGATGTGGTAGGCCTGCTTGGGGAGTACCCATTTTTTTTTATATTGGCATTAATTGCTCACAGGTCTTGTAATAGTCTATACTTGCCTGATTTTTTTTGTGATAACAAAGACAGGGGTGTTATACGGGCTTAGGGAGGCCTCAATATGTCCCAACCTGAGCTGTTCCTCCACCAGAGTTTTAAGGATAGGGAGTTTAGGTTCAATGATAGGCCACTGTTCAACCCATATTGGGGCATCGGAGAGCCAGGAAAGGGGGACAGGTTGGAGCTCTCTGGGGCAAACAGTGGCCTTTAGGATTGGGGGTGGCTTTTGCAAGGTTTATCCATGCTCGGCGTAGGGCACAGTGCAGAGGGATCTATAAATTCATTGAGCATGGATCTATCATCTGTTGTGAGCAGTACCCCCATATCTTCCAAGACATCCCTGCCCCAGAGTGTCCAGGAGATGTCTGAAATAAGTGGCTTGAGGGAGCCCTTTTCCCCATCCAAGTCTTGCCATTGAATGGGGTGTTTTGTTGTTTTTGAGGGTTACTCACCTCCCACTCACATTATTTTGGGGCCTTATTTTGGGGCCTGGGACTAATTTCCAATGTGGGAATTGTAAGGACGTGGACTCTGTCAGGATTGTGACATCTGCTCCGGTATCAATCAGGCCTTTGATGGGCACACCGTCCAGGTATATTGTCATGAGGGATGAATGGTGGAATATGGGGACAGTCCATAGGGCCAAAGGCTTAATGGGTTTAACAGATTTAGTGGGAGGTGGGGGAGTGTCTGCCTTCTTACTTGCAGAGCTGAGGGTTGCCCCACAGGGAGTTTAAATTGTTCTTGGGGGTAGAATGGCAATCACGTGCCCAGTGAAAGCCTTTCTGACATCTGGGGCACTTGGTCCTCGGCCTTCCTTTGGGGTAATCTCGCCTCAAATGACCTGGGTCACCACATCTCCAGCAGCGCCTATCAGGTGGATCTCAGGGATGAGCAGAATCTTGAGTGTCACGGTCCACAAGCAGTGCAGAAAGTGATGCTGTGAGGGCTTGAATGGGGCCCTGATTATAATCAAGGTCTCTGGCAGCATTAGTCCATCTATTTAGGGACTCTATGCGTACAGGAGCCACAGAATTCCTGGTCATGGTGTTAAGACCTTCCCAGGCTAATTGTTTGATGATGAGATCCTGATTAGGGTCGGCGTGTATGCGGCGCTGCACAAATGCAGTGACTCTGGCAATAAAGTCTGTAAGGGGTCAGGACGGGCCTTGGATGAGATCTCTAAAATATGTACAGGAGTTCAGCCAGTGTGCAGTGTTTAAGGGCTTTTAAAGCTAAGTCTTGGACCATATTGAAATAATGTACATTGCCCACTCTGGCTTGCACAACGGGGTTGGTGTAGCCCCCATGACCCAGCAACATATCCAAAGTTATGGGGATGTTATTAGCATGGTTGAACCTGGACTGTTCCTCTGTGGCGTCCTGGTAGGCCGCATACCAGGTCAGGAACATAGGAGGTGGCAGAACTGCTTTAAGGAGGTGATACATTATTGGTATATACATAGTGGGTCTGGAGAACATTGCTCCATTGGTTAAGTATTTGCTCAAAATATGGAGAGTCGGGGCCACTCTCATTACAGGCCTTGCAGATTAGTGAGAGATCAGTTATGGAGGAGGGAATCCATGGTCTAACCATGGCATCGGGGCCCATGTTGACAGCAAAGACATTCTTTGGGGAGTCTGAATTATAGGGGGGAATGTGTGGATTCAGAAATGGCATGGGGTCTTGGGATGGGTTGGATGGAGTGGGAATCGGAAGTGAGCCTGAGGGTTGACTGTCCTGTCAAGGGTACTGGGATTTGGGTTGCGTGAGATCGCTCCAGGGGTACATGGGGGGAGGGGTTACTGCTCTGGGGGCTGAAGGCAGTGGAGGAGAGGAAATTTGTCTAGGAGGTTTCTGAGGTGTCAGTATTGTTTTCTTGGTCCCTACTATCTACATTGAGAGTTGGGAGAGCCTGAATGGAAAGACTAAGCATTTTTTGTTCCTGACAGTGGTCATTAAAGGACCTCAGAATATCTTCTGTGTTACCTGATTTAATGCTGCTGAGGATGCCTAATAAGATAGGGACAAATGGAGTAGGGGGAGTTTTGCCTTCCTGAACCCCCCATTTTCTCGAAAGTAAAAGGACTCTCATCCACATCTCAGGATCCCACACGTTCTCGGGGGAAATCCGTGGGGTGAGGAGTGAAGCCTCAGACCAAAAGTCCTCAAGATCATTTCTTTTTACTTTAATCCCATGGGAGATTAGCAGAGATTTTAGGGCTGAAATTTGAGGTTCCTTGCAGTGGGATGGGAAGTTTCCCATGATGGGGAAGGGTATAGATGGATTGGACGGGAGAAGCTAAAGAAGAGAAACCGTGCTGAGAAAGGAAACTTTCCAACCCACCGATAGGCCGGAGGGGATTTCGCAGTCTCAAGTCATGGAGAACCTGCCCACAAATTTAAGAGACCGGCCACCGCCCTAAGGGCTTTTAATTGGTAGTTGCATTACCGAGTTGATCAGTGAACTAAAAGTGAAAGTAAAAGAGACAAGGAGGAAAGAGCAGTGTTTTGGAATCAGGTGAGAGTGCTTTGTGGGGGACTTCTGTGGTTCATTAGGCCATGGCTGTATGCCCACACAGTGTCTCCGGTCGTGGGACACCCTGTCGGGAGGGTGTCTGTAGTTCCGTCTTCTGGATGGTCAATCCTTATGTGGAGATGCTTGGTGAACCAATTTTCAGAGTGTATGTGCCCTATAGATGAACAAACAAGGAAAAAGGAGAGAAGGCCCTCAGTCACTCATCAGACCTAGGGCAAAGAACAAAGAGCAGAAAGGGAGCCTACTCACTGAAGAAATCAGCTGGAGGGGACCCTGAACAGAGAGTCGAAGGGTGAGGATGGTGGGATCAGTTGGCGAGGCAATCTGGGCAGCAATGAGGAAAAACAAAAAGAAAGAAAAATGCCGCAATAAAAAAGGCAATTAGAGTAAAGAGGTCCAGGACTAGGTAGAAGTCCATTTAGCCATGTTGGGCACCAGTTATTGCTGTTTAGATGGACTTCCCTCCCACCATGGGGCAGGGGATGTGTAGGCACCGAGCCAACGACACAGACACCGGGAAACAAACTGGGATGTCTGCCAGTAAGCTCATTTATTGTGACCAAAGGGCTGCCTTATGTACCCAGTCCCCAGTCCCCATTGGTTCCCAGTGTCCCAGTGTCCAGTTGTCACTTTCCTATTGGTGCTGTGACCTCGTTGTCAGTCTCTAGGTTGCCAGGCAGATTTTAGGTTGGCTACTTCCATGGTTGAGACCAGGAACTACCTCACGCATGAGCTGTTTGTCAGGCGGGTCTTCCTCCTACAATATGGGAATTTTCATTCTTGCTGTGATGGCATTTGATAGCAACATTGCAATTGGGAAACTTCTGCTGCTCAGCAGACATTTTCTGTGAATTGTCCAAACCTAAGTGGCACATTTACAATGCAACCTCTACACACAAGACTCAGGGAACATAGAACACAAGTGCAGAGAACACTAGTGCATCTCTCAGTTCTCATCAATGAAGCTCCCTCATGCAACAGGGGCCAGGAACACAAAAGGTCACAAATGACCAAAGCATAGAGATTAAGAGTTTGCAGAATGCTGGTCCTTGGTCAGGAGTTTGACATTAAACTACACCCACCTAAGGCTCAGGGAGCATTGTGGAAGTGGGGGTGGAAAGATTGTAAGAGCCAGGGAGGAGATACATGACTGTATGGAAAGAGTCCTGCAAGCTCCTGGAACCCTGCTCATATGAACCTATGGCACAAGTCCCATTAAAATCCTGGTACACAAAGACCCAGCATGGAACTGGGGAAAGGGACAGCAGATGTCAGGCTTAGCTGAGGAAATATTTGTAACTGATTACTGCTGGGTGAGGAGGAGCTGATCTTCCTGAAGGGAGGCACTTTGGATAATCTGATTAGACCTCAGCTGATGAGATTGCACTGAGGAACGTCTGGGTACACTGACTTGAAACGAAACAACAGGCATTAACACAAATGATAAAATGTATGAATTCCAGTGAGGTGGGAGTTATGGGAGATTGATGATGGGGAAGGGAGTATAAAGGTAATTAAGACTGATTAAGTTGTTCTGTATGAAAAATATAAAAATTCAATAAAAATTAACCAAAAAAAAAAAAAAAGGCAAGAGTTGTCTGTATTCATCTGATTTCCTTCCCCTACACCTGTCATTTTCTGACTAGCCTGGTTGCAACATTGTGGACTTAAGGCTTGTATTTCTGTGGGAAGTTTGAGATCAACCATTTTTACCGTCCAGACCCACCTCTCATCAAGACAGCCTGTGCAGGGCTTTTTGTGACAGAATACATAATGATCATTCTTGGAGGCATTAACTTCATATATTTCCTGACAGAATCATCATCTCTTACCCATTTATTCTCATTGTTACCCTGAGAATGCACTCAGCAGAAGGTAGGAGGAAGGTCTTTTCCACCTGACAGCTGTATGTCAGATGCTTCACAGAGGAGTCAGAGGAACAGGGAGAAGATGGTGGCGGTGTTCTACACTACAGTGATTGCCATGCTGAATCCCATGAGCTGAAGAACAAGTTGTCAAAGAAGCCATGGATAAAGTGATTAGCAGGAAGAGTCTAATGAAATAAAATTAATTTACCCAGTTTTTTCCATTACTTCTTTTGGTGAGGAAAAAAAAAGCGAAAACAATGTATGTCACAATAAGTAAAGTAGAATCACAGGTTTCTGTTGGCTTAAATATTGATTATTAAGTAAAAAGTTGAAAATTATTGATTGGTAGGCTTGTGTTGAAGAGTCAGAATGCCCTGATTCCATTTTGGCCAGCTTCTTTAGACAAGCCCAGACAAGCTCAGGCATATTGTACATGTAAAAGCTTATAAGGTATGAACAAAAACTTCTGACTCTAAAAGATATTAGTCAGCACATTCCAATGCCCTGAAGACAGCCCCTACCAATCAAGACTTTCCCTGTACACAAGATATGGGGCCATCCAATTAAGACTTTCCCCATACACAGGATATGGGGATATCCAATTACTCATTTTAAAAAATGCTTGGCATGCATGGGTTTCTATGGAGTGGCCCAATAAAAGCTCCTGCCTGCTATTGTTCAGGGCCAGACTCCATATTTGGCTAGTGAAGTCTGTGCCTGGCTAGCCGCCATTTGGTTATTATCTTTTTTCTCTTTAAATTCTTAAATAAACTTTTGTATAATCTTTTTGGGTATCTGTGGGAATTATTCTCAATTCTCGAACCCTAACATTGTGGGGGCTCATCCCGGATTCGAGAATAGGGACCCCAGACCCACGGAAGTGCCACCGGAGCAGGCCTTGGTAAGTTCTGCTTGCCTTTGTCTCTCTCTGTCTCTCTCTCTGTCTCTGTCTCTCTGCTTCTGTCTCTGTCTCTCTCTGTCTCTGTCTCTGTCTCTGTCTGTCTGTCTCTCTCTCTCTCCCTCTCTCTGTCTTGCTTTTTGGTGGTCTGGACATCCTGGGGCTCAACGGAGATCAGGTGGATGTGCTATTGATCCCAGAGCTGGAGGAGAATGGGGGATACCCCGACTCCTCTTCTGTTGCTCCTGTCTGACATGGAATCCGGGCGGGGCTGGCCCAGAATCTTGGCCCAGTCCCACATGTAATCTTTTCCTTTTTGGGAAAGGAACAGGGGCAGCCTTCTTGGCTGACCCTGTGCGCTGTGAGATTTTCATTTCTCCCTCTAGGGAACTGCCATCTCATACTGTCCTCACCCTCTGCTCGGAGCTCCGCCTTGTCTATCGACTTTCCATCCTACTTCTTCTCATTCTCATCCCTCTCCTTATATTCTTTTTTCTTGATGCTTATCCCACAATGGGCTAGAAAGTCTCATCATCTTCAGCTCCCTTCATCTAGTTCTTAGTCATTTTCAGGACTACAAATGAGCAGCTTCGAACATGTCTGGACTCTGTGTCAAGCTGATCTGCCTCCAGACCCTCTGCACCATCGAATGGCCCTCCTTTGAAATTGAATGGCCGCCTGAAGGGTCCTTTAACTTGTCCCTCATCTACAGGGTTCAAAGAGTTATCTTTGGGGAACCAGTGCACCCTGACCAGATCCCATACATTTTAGGTTGGCAATACTTGGTTGCTGCCCCCCCCAAACTGGCTGCACCCCTTACTGCTGCCCCCACCATTGGGGCCTAAGAAGCCAGTCACTTTGCTTCCTCTGAAGAAAGTTGAGACCAAAAACCCATCGGGTCCCGATGTCCTTCCCTCAGCGCCAGAGGAAGATTTCTTCCCACCACATTATGGGGCCCCAGTGAGTGCTCAGGATAGACCTAGGGAATGCAGGTCATAAGCATCTTCATCTTCCAGTCCTTCCTAGTCTCTGTCCCCAGACCCCATGGGTGAGCCAGCACCTCCCATGGCCAAGTGTGGGGTTGCTCCCTCTCCTCATGGGTCCATGAGGACAAAGGGAGCAGAAGCGATGAACAGGGTCAGGACGGCCAGTGAGCACTGATGGAAGAAAGCCCTTCCAGGGAGGCAGGTTCAGTGATGCAAACAGCTCCAGACTCAGTGAAACAGCTCTAGATTCAGTGAAACAGCTCCAGATTCAGTGAAACAGCTCCGTTTATTCAGTGGGAGAACTAGGGAAAATATAGTGTGGAGGCAGTAGCCAATGCCTCAGCTGATAGGTGCTCATAGTATGCTTTATTTACATGTGGCAGTAGGCTCCTATCGTCCGACTACTGGGCAATGCCTAATTATCATATAGAACAAACCTGGGGGGTAGTTTTTACTCCAGGTAACTACGCCAAAGGTCATGTTCCAAATAAGGTCAGGCATCCATGCTTAGTGGTACTTTCCAGGTAAGTCACGAAGAGAGCAGGAGGCCCCCTGCTGAGAAGGAGAGTCCTACCATATGGTGTCGAGCCCCTTAGAGCTATCTGGACGTGGAGGACTACAACCCTAGTAGCAGGGTTCCCCAAGAGCCAAGCCCAGCCCAATGCACACTTGCTCAAAGGGGGAGGGGAGAATTGTGTGAGCTCTTCCCCTGAGGGAGATTGGGCCCCGAAGGGAGGATGGAATTGCCCCAGTAGTCTACTTTCCCTTTTCTACTTGTGACTTGTATAATTGGAAGTTACAGACTCCCTCCTTCACGGAGAAGCCTTAGGCCCCAATTTCCCTCCTGGATACTGTTCTTTTTACCCACCAACCTACTTGGGATGATTGCTAACAGTTATTAAATATCTCGTTCACCACCAAGGAACAGAACTGCATCCTTTGGGAATGCAAACACATGGTTCCTGGAAATGATGGGCGACCAACAGAGAATGAGGATTTGATTGCAGCTGCTTTCCCTCTCACATGCCCAACAGAGGGGTGGGACTGTAACGCCCCTGAAGGTAGGAAATGCCTAAAGGCCTATCACCAGATTCTTATGGGGGGTCTCCGGGAAGCTGCTAAGCACCCCACCAATTTGTCTAAGGTCAGTCAGATGATGCAGGGAAGGGATGAATCTCCTGGAGTTTACCTGGAATGCCTGTTAGAGGCTTTCAGAACTTATACTACCATAAATCCAGAGGCCCCAGAGAATCAGATGGCCATCAGTATGGCTTTTGTAAATCAGGCAGCTCCAGACATAAAATGAAAACTTCAAAAACTGGAAGGTTTCGAGGGCAAAAACCTTTCTGAGCTGATGGCAATGGCAAGCAAGGTGTTTAACAACAGAGAAACCCCTGAAGAAAGACAAAAAGAAGGGCTGGCTATGATATTGTTGGCTGAAAGAACAACGAATCCCAAATGGGGGGACTGACCCACTATGAAAAAAGGAACCTGAGCCCTGTGACCCCCACAGGAAGGTTGGCCCCACCTAAAAAGAGACCAGTGTGTATACTGTAAGCAGCTGGGCCACTGGGCTAGGGAATGTCCTCAAAAGATGGGATCCTAGCCTCCCTTCAAGCCCAAGATCCTTGACTTGGCAAACCTAGAAAACTGAAGGGGCCTGGGCTTGGCGAACCTCCACCATGAGTCCTGGGTGACCCTGCAAGTGGAGGGACAAGCCATCGACTTCCTAGTTGACACTGGAGCACAATAATCAGTCTTAAAAAAGCCTATGAGAAAATTGACCAATAAACACACCTGGGTGCAAGGGGCCACGGGAATCGCTCAGCACCCTTGGAATACCAAAAGGGAAGTAAACTTAGGTAAAAAGACAGTTTCACACTCCTTTATGGTGGTTCCAGAATGCCCATATCCCTTATTGGGTAGAGATTTGCTAAATAAAATGAAGGCTCAAATCCATTTTTCTGGGAGAGGACCTCCTAATGTGACTGTACCAGATGCTGCCTATATCTTATGCTTACAACTAGAAGAAGAATGGAGAGTGCATGCCCCACCCCCTCAAAAGAGACTGACCGCTATCCTCAAGGACCTCCAGGAAGCAATCCCTGGAGTCTGGGCAGAAACTAATCCCCCAGGGAAGGCCATCCAACAGCCACCAATAATGGTGACTTTAAAAACTAATGCTCAGCCTCTAAGAGTAAAACAGTACCCAATGACTCTCGAAGCTAGGGGAGGAATTACAAAGCATATAAATGGCCTTAGGGAGTTTGGTATTCTCGTTCCATGCCAATCTCAATGGAACACCCCTCTGTTACCCATCAAGAAACTGGGGACTAACGATTTCTGCCCAGTACAGGTTTTGAGAGAAGTTAACAAGAGGGTAGAGGATATCCACCCTACAGTCCCCAATCTGTATACCCTGCTGAGCTCACTCTCTCTGGGGAGAAGGGTCTTTACTGTTCTAGATCTCAAGGATGCCTTCTTTAGCCTGACCTTGGCAAAGGAAAGTCAACCCATCTTTGCCTTTGAGTGGTGAGACCCAAACCAGGGGTTTAATGGACAACTCACTTGGATGCGACTGCCACAAGGGTTCAAGAACTCCTCCATGATCTTTGATGAGGCTCTACACCAGGACTTGCAGGAATATTGGGCCTTGCACCCAGAGGTAAGCCTTCTACAGTACGTAGATGACCTGTTAATTGCCACTGAGGATGAGGACACTTGTCTTCAGGCCACCAGAGATTTACTCCTGACCTTGGACTGATTTGGATATAAGGTCTCTGCCAAGAAGGCTCAGCTCTGTGTCACGGAGGTAATGTACTTGGGGTACATATTAAGGGATGGGCAGAGGTGGCTCTCACCAGCCAGAAAGCAAGTCATTATGGGAATTCCAAGCCTGAGATCCTGCAGGCAGTTGCGAGAGTTCTTGGGATTGGCAGGCTTCTGCTGGCTCTGGACACCTGGGTTCGCTGAGCTGGCAAAACCCATGTATGAAGCCACTCGAGGAAATGAGTCATCTTTCCTATGGACTGAAATTCAGGAGAGGGCCTTTCAAGAAATTAAGAAGGCTTAATTGCAGGTGCTGGCCTTGGCTCTGCCAGGTATCCATAAGCCCTATCAGCTTTTTGTTGACGAATGAGCGGGAATAGCGAAGGGAGTCCTGACCCAAGTGCTCGGTCTTTGGAAGAGACCTGTGGCTTACTTGTTGAAAAAGCTTGATCCCGTGGCCTCGGGATGGCCGAGCTGCCTCAGAATTATCGCAGCCATGGCATTATTGGTTAAAGATGCAGATAAGCTCATGCTGGGACAGCCCCTTATGGTCACCACCCCTCACTCAATTGAGGGGGTCCTTAAAAATCCCCCTGACCGATGGATGACAAATGATCAGTTGATGCATTATCAGGCCTTGCTCCTTAATCCCCCTCGCATCCAGTTCCTCTCCAGCACCACTCTCAATCCTGCCACTTTGCTGCCAGAACTGGATCTTGAGGTCCTGCTTGACTGCCTGGAGGTACTCTGCAGCTTACACAGGACTTGGGAAGACCTGACGGATGTTCCATGGCCCCACCCAGACTTAATTCTGTTCACGGATGGAAGTAACTTCATTAAGGAAGGAACCAGGTATGCGGGGGTGGCGGTCATCAGTCCATCACAGACAGCATGGGCCTCTTCCCTACCAGTTGGGATCTCTGCCCAGAAGGCTGAAATAATTGCCTTGACTCAGGCCTTAAAGCTAAGCAAAGACCAGACTGTTAACATTTTCACTGATAGCCATTACGCTTTCACTACGGTTCATGTCCATGGGGCTATATACAAGGAGAGGGGGCTCCTGACAGCAGAAGGAAAGACTATAAAAAATAAAAAAGAGATCTTGGAACTCCTGGAGGCCATATGGTTACCAAAGAGACTGGCCATCATCCATTGTCCAGGGCACCAAAAAGGAGATTCACTGGAGGCACAGGGAAACAGAGAAGACCTAGCAGCCAGAGAAGTGGCCCTGAAAGCCTCAAACTCACTGGTTATTCTGCCTGAACCCCTCTTGCCAGAAAAGCCCTCCTACTCAGCTCAGGATGATCAAGACTTAACTTCCCTAGAAAATATCAAGATCAAGAATGGATGGAGATATACCTCTGATGGGAGGCTCATTCTGCCGCATAAGCTGGCAGAGGACTTAATATATAAACTTTACAAAGGGACTCACCTAGGAAAGAGAACGTTATGGGAACAGCTGATTCCATACCACATTTTCAATCTAACCAAAATGCTTGAGAGCTGTCTTTCCAGGTTACTAATCCAAGAGGAAAGTCATGCCCCCAGCCAGAAGGGAGAGGGGCACTGTGCCTGGCATCCATTGGGAGGTGGACTTCACTGAGGTAAAACCTGGCAGGTATGGCTATAAATATCTCCTAGATTTTGTAGATACATTTTCAGGATGGGTCGAAGCATTTCCCACAAAGGGGGAAACTGCCTCAATGGTGGTTAAAAGATCATCGATGAACTAATACCAAGGTATGGACTCCCCTCTATGATCGGGTCAGATGATGGACCAGCCTTCATCTCTAAGGTAACTCAAGAGTTAATTAAAACCCTGGGGACTAATTGGAAGCTACATTGCGCATACCACCCCCAGAGCTCAGGGCAAGTAGAGAGAATGAAGGACAGGCCTCCTACCCTTTTCCCTATACAGGGTCAGAAATACCCCATATACTCAAGGCCTAACACCTTATGAAATCATGTATGGCCAACCACCCCCTTTGCTCCCCAAGCTGCCTTCAGATGTGCTAATTGACTTGTCTGAATCCCAATTTCTTAAGTCCCTACAGGCCTTACAGATTGCACAAGACAGCGTTTTCCCCTTGCTGAGACATATCTACGAAGTGCCACCAGCCCAACTGCATGGATTCAAGCCGGGAGACCTTGTTTGGGTGAGACGGCACCACAAGGAGCCCCTCGGACCTTGATGGAAGGGGCCACACATTGTGATCCTCACCACCCCCACTGCAATTAAGGTGTCCGGTGTCCGGACCTGGATACATCACTCGCATTTAAAGCCTGCATCAGAAGATTGGTCAGACCAAGTCAACAAGAGATGGAAGGTCACACAGGTAAAAGACAATCCTCTCAAGCTAAAAGTCTCTGCCACACCATAACCCTTGTTGCTTTTTTATTTTTTATTTTTATAGAGCCTGCCCTAGCTAACTCTCCTCATGGATTCCAAAACCTCGCCTGGGTAGTTAGTAGCACATCCACTGGAAAGATAGTGAACATCTTCTCCCACCTGGGACCTCCAGGCTCCTGGTCCCCCAAGATTACATTTGACCTCTGCAACCTGCTTGAAGGAGCTTGGGAATCATACACCCCATCAGGAACTGTGAATTATGCTTGCCAGTCTCCCCTTGGCTGAAAGAGGATGAAGGAGCACCACTTCTGTTTGCCCGGGTGACAATGGTGACCGAGTACTTGTGGGGGGCCAGGGGACTATTTCTGTGCTTCATGGAACTGTGTGTTCCAGGCTCCTGGTCCCCCAAGATTACATTTGACCTCTGCAACCTGCTTGAAGGAGCTTGGGAATCATACACCCCATCAGGAACTGTGAATTATGCTTGCCAGTCTCCCCTTGGCTGAAAGAGGATGAAGGAGCACCACTTCTGTTTGCCCGGGTGACAATGGTGACCGAGTACTTGTGGGGGGCCAGGGGACTATTTCTGTGCTTCATGGAACTGTGTGTCTACTGGATATATTAATTGGGCTGCCCCCATCACTCATCACTACTTTCAGGTAACTGCAGTCCCAGGTCTAACCCTTTGGTGAAACCCCAGATCAAGGCAATTCAAGGGACCCTGTTCCTCCTTTAGATGCAACCCTATCTCCTTGAGCTTCACCCCAAAAGGAAAAAGGAAAAAAAACCTACAAAAATGGATTGATGGGAAAGCTTGGGGCCTC
>NW_008335202.1:64629-77826 GCF_000622305.1 Nannospalax galili
TGCCCTGATTCCATTTTGGCCAGCTTCTTTAGACAAGCCCAGACAAGCTCAGGCATATTGTACATGTAAAAGCTTATAAGGTATGAACAAAAACTTCTGACTCTAAAAGATATTAGTCAGCACATTCCAATGCCCTGAAGGTGGCCCCTACCAATCAAGACTTTCCCTGTACACAAGATATGGGGACATCCAATTAAGACTTTCCCCATACACAGGATATGGGGACATCCAATTATTTTAAAAAATGCTTGGTGTGCGTGGGTTTCTATGGAGTGCCCCACTAAAAGCTCCTGCCTGCTGTTGTTCGGGGTCAGACTCAATATTTGGCTCATAAAGTCTGTGCCCAGCTATGGCCCCTACCAATCAAGACTTTCCCTGTACACAAGATATGGGGACATCCAATTAAGACTTTCCCCATACACAGGATATGGGGACATCCAATTATTTTAAAAAATGCTTGGTGTGCGTGGGTTTCTATGGAGTGCCCCAATAAAAGCTCCTGCCTGCTGTTGTTCGGGGTCAGACTCCATATTTGGCTCATAAAGTCTGTGCCCAGCTAGCCACCATTTGGTTATTATCTTTTTTTTTCTCTTTAAATTCTTAAATAAACTTTTGTACAATCTTTTTAGGTATCTGTGGGAATTATTCTCGATTCTCGAACCATAACAGTGTGAAAGCTCATTGACACTAATATGTTCAGATGTCTATTCTCAAATAATTTGAACTGATTGGTATGATAATAATGAAGTTATTTTACCTCCAATCTAATAATGGACTATGAGATATTTTTAGCTATTGTATACATATTTTAGGGTATCGCAATAGATAATACAGTAATCTATAATACCAGGTATTCTTCCACAAAATTCTAACACATGCAGGCACACACACACACACACACACACACACACACACACACACCTCTTAGTTAATTTTAAGATTTAAGACTCAAGTTCCAACTTTTTAAAGAAGTACAATCTACAGGAGCTGAATTAGAGGCAATATCTTAAACTAAACAAATAATATCTCTGAGAATTATGAGATTTAAGCTACAAAGAGAAATTCTTTATAAATCACATTAGAACACAGATAAATACACATCATATTTTTATTAATAGATCTAATATAAATGTGCCTCCTTAAATATTTTATGAAAAATAATACAATTTTAGATAATTTTATACATTCTTGGTAACTGGACTTTAGAATATATTAAATGTATTTGAATTTAGTAATTCAATTTTCTATTTTCTCATAATATAGTTATGATTATTGTGGGAGAAAACATAATAAGGTTTGCTTCTAAATAAATTATATGCACGTATTGTGGTGGTGCCACATTAAGAAAAGATTAACCTTTAGAATATTTTAACCAAGAGTGAACCTGATCTCTTCTGAAGTGTTCTGATTTCTCTCAGAAGAGTTTTTAAACAAATACATCTTCTATATTTATTGAACAAGACATCACGTATGATATGGGAATTCGACCTTAAAAAAACCTTTAACCAGAGTTTCACATGGGTGGAAGTTGCTTTTATTAATGGCTACTAGTCTAGAAGAGCACACAAAACCACACAAAACTACAACCTATACGCTCACGTTGTCTGAAATGTTTACTGCATATAATTCATTGCTTCCATGATTGCTGCATCCAGAGATGACTTATTACAGCATTTACATACATTTTATTCTGGGATGGGGCACAGAAGGATCATGAGGGAGAAATAGGGAACGTATTTTACAATGAAATCTCTGTGTTCAAGCTTAGCTTGTAAATGCCGATTAAATGGGGAGTCCAAGGTCCATTAAGATTGTTTACATTATTTTAAAGGTAAGTTAAATTTAAACAAGCTGACCACACAGTGGGAAATCAGATGGAATATATAGTGATAATTCACCTCAAAATATTTAGTTTGTGTGGTGGAAAGCTTCACTTGTCAACCTGACACACCTGAGTAGAGGGAGCCACAACTAAGGAATTTTCTCCATTGGATTAACCTTTGGCCATGCCTATGGGGCATTTTCTTGATTACCAAGTGATCTGGGAGGGCTAGCCAACTGTGTCAGTGACACCCCTGAGCAGGTGGTCCTTGAAAGGTGAAGCACAAGCCAGAGAAGCAAGGTCGTGACCAGCACAACTCCATGCTCTGTGCTCCAGGTTCCTGTCCTGAGTTCCTGCCTTAGCTGCCCTTGCTGATGGATGGTGCTGTGACCAAATAAGACCTTTCATCCCCAAGTCGATTTTGGTCAGAGTGTTTTGTCACAGCAATAGAGAAGCAAACTAGAACAACTTGGTGTTAATGTTATGCAAAAGTTTAATTTGTCAGCACTCAGGAGGCAATGGCAGGCAGATCTCTGTGAGTTCAAGGCCAGCCTGGTCTACACAGGCCAGCTAGGGTTACAGGAAGACCCTGTCTCAAAAAATTTTTAATTTGTACAGGAGGTATTCTAATAAAAGTAATTCCCACAATATATTAATATTTTATTGTCACTATACAAGCATAAACTACATTTGTATATCAATTATTATACTTATGACTAATTTTCTCCTGCTAAATAGATACCTTAAAATAAAGCACTATAAGGCAAACCAGAAAGATTTAAGGAGTACAAATAAGCTAATTTCCTAGTTATTTCTACTCAAATAGATTTCTACTTTGTAAAAGAGCGCTTTTCAAGTTGCTCTTATTTAAATTTCTACTTTTTTCTGTGTGTGTGTGTTTTGCATGCATGGACGTGTACCATGCACTCCCCATGGGTGCCAGAAGAGGGCATCAGATCCTCTGGAACTGGAGTTCCAGACATCTGTTAACCACAATGAAGACTGGGTTACTGAAGTCACCTACCATTACTGAGTAGGAGTTAAGCTCTATTTTATACTTCCGGAGTACTGTTCTTATGAAATTATGTGCACCAGAGTTTAGTGCATATATATTCATGATTACAATATCTTCTTGATTGATTTTTCCTTTGATTAGAATGAAGTGACTCTGTCTCTTCTGATTAGTTTTAATTTCAGGTCTATTTTGTCACATATTAGAATTGCAACACCTGCTTGCTTCTTAGAGTCATTTTCTTGGAATATTTTTTTTAACCTTTCACCTGTTACTTTCTATCCTTGAAGGTGAGTTGAGTTTCTTGAAGACAAAAAAATGATGATTTTTTTTTTTTTTTAAATCCAGTCTGCTGGCCTATGTCTTTTGACTGGGGAATTGACATTATTGATATTTATAGTTATTGTTAAAGATGTGTATCAGTTACTGTCATTTTAACTTGTTTATGTTTGTGACCTTATTTTGTGTTTCCATTATTATACCTCTGTTGTTTGTTGTTTGTTTGTTTGTTTTTCTGGAACCTTTTGTGCATAGTCATTCCTGTCTTCACTCCTTTGTATTGCTTTGTGTGTTCTCTCATAGGTCTGGTTTGGTGGGTATGAATTCTTTCAACCCATTCATGTACAGAAAATTTTCCATTCCCCTTTGACTAAGATAGATAGTTTTGCTGGATAAAGCATCCTGGGTTATCATCTATTGTTGTTTAAACTAGGTTTACTTTAGTCCAGTCTCTTCTGGCTTTCATAGTTTTAATTGAAAACTCAGCTGCAATTCTGATGGGTTTTCCTGTAAATGTAACTTGTTTTCCTCTAGCAGCTTTCAGTCCCCTCTCTTTGCCCTGTACATTTTAATATTTTTGCCATGATATACTGTGCGGAGTTTCTGTTCTGGTCATGTCTAATTGGTGTTATATGTGCTTCTTGGACGTCTATAGGTCAGGTCAGGCTTTCCTTAATTTAGGGAAGTTTTCTTCTATAATCCTATTGAAGATCTGTTCAATGCCATTGATCTGAGATTCTTCTCCCTCCTGTATGCCTATGATGTATAGATTTGTTCTTTTCACATTGTCCTGCATTTCCTGTGTATTCCATTATTCCATTCCTGTTTTTTTTTTTTTGAATTTTACATTCTTTGCTTAAGGAATCCAGATCATCAGCTTTGTCATTCAGTCTTGATATTCTGCTTTCTGTTTCATTCATTCTGCTTGTGAGGCTTTCTCCTCTTGTTTCCAATTGGCTTATTGAGATTTAAAATTCCATGTTCATTTTGGGTTGGGTTTTCTTCAATATTTTGATCTCTTTTGTGAATTCACTTTTCAAGTCTTGAATTGTTTTTGTTATTTCATTCAGTCACATATTTGTATTTTCTTGTGCCTCCACCACAATTTTTTTGTCTTTGCTCTTTGAGTTCTTTGTCTTCGTTTTCTTTAAGTTCTTTGATCATATTTATGATTGTTTTTTTAAAATTCTGACTTCTAGGTTTCCTCGATGTGGTTCTTATACCATATTTATGTAGGGCTGGTGGGTTTTGTTAGGGAAATATTCTCTTGGTTTTTCATATTACTTTTGATTTTGCACTGCCGTTTGGGCATATGGATGTTTTTTGTTGATTGTGGTCCAGTAGGAAAATTTATTCTGCCTTTGTTTATTTGAGTTTTGGTTAAATTTGTATTGTTTATGTAGTTTCATTGCTTTTTGCTCAGGTATGAAAAACTTGTTGGTGTTTGAGGTTCTTGCAGAGTAGTAGACTGGTCTGGGTAGTTTGTGGGTCAGGGTAATAGCAGCCATTCAGGGTAGTAGGAGGGCTGGTCTGTGTCAGCTCAGGGGAAGGTGGGGGTAGGGATAGTCTGTGGAGGGTCTTTAAAAAGTGGGCTAGAGGCTTTAGCTGGTCTGGGTTAGGAAGCCAGAGATGTGAGGCAGAGGAATTGGAGCAGGCCTGGGCCCATGGTTAGCAAGGAGACAGAGTGGAGGTGGAGTATATCAGAAGTAATTGAGGCTACAGGGGGATGGAACAGAGACTCAGTGGGTTGGATCTGACTTAAGAGGGTTGTAGGGGAGGCAGGTCTGTGTCAAGCAGATCAGGAGCCAGGGGAAGGTGGGGGGTGGGAACTGCATGTAGCGAGTCCTACACACTATAGGAGGTTGTTTACCTAGTTTGGGTTAGGATCTAAGACAGAGGAATTGGAGTGGGCCTGGGCCCAAGGCTAACAGGGGACTGGGTAGACTGGAAATGTTCAGGCTACAGGGGAATGGAATTCTAACATTTTATTATAGAATTTCCTTCTAATGAAACTCAATTGTGAAAATATCAGTTGTTTTAGTATTCAATAACATATGTCCATGTAAAAATGTGCATGCATTTTTATCATTTTAAATAATATTTATTAAGTGTTTGGTTGGTGGCACAGGCATTTTTAATATGATGAAAATAAAATGGCCTGAATATTAAAGAAATACTTTTGTAAACTTGAGAACTTGGGAAGACTATGCATAAGGTATTTACAAAACACATAAAAATATATTTCACAGAGCATTTCTGTTAGAAATGCAACATATTTCAAATTATAAAATTTACTCTTTGCTTATCACATTGATGACTTCAAAGGATGCATCAAAGCCAATATATCCTCTGTTCACTTATGTTTGGACCAAATAATGTTCCTTCACTAGAGAGCAAAAACAAATCTATTTCATACAGTCAGGCCTTATATGAAAGAATTAAATCAATAGGATATTTAAACCACCTTTGTTATTTCCATTCGCAAAATGCGGCAGTTTTTCACTATTAGAGACAAAAAATTTCAACAAATAAGTTGAAACCTGTAAGGAGAACTATGTAGAAGGTGAAGTTATGTAAGCTTTCATAGCCGAACCTACGACATCTGTCTGAAGTGGTGTGTTTACTTACAGGTACACAGGCACTGAATGAAAAAAGGAGTACACATTACAAAGAAAATGAGTTATCTAATGAGAAAGCACACAGACTCAACAGGTATGAAGACATCATAGATGAAAGTAATAGCATCTCAAACAGAGAAGGATCTTCACGATCCCATTGTGGAATGGGCACTGGGGCCCTCACATGACTGAAGTACAAACAAAGAATGGGAAGTGACCAAGTTTGTTTTTAACACAGTTCATGGAAATGAATGAATCCTAAACAGTGATTAATAGATTTGTCTGAAAATTGAAGTGCCTACACATGGACACTAAAAAAAAAAAATTAATGAGCTAAGAATACAATCATCAGGGGTGGGAGTGGTGGCACACACTTTTAATTCCAGCAGACAGGTGAATCTCTGTAACTGTCGGCCAGCCTGGTCTACAAGGAGGTTATAGACCAGCTAGGGCAATAGGGAGTCCCTGTCTCCTCCCCTCAAAACAGCCCAAAAAGCAAAAATAATACAACCTTCAATTCAATCATTTTCTAAACATCTTATATTCTATACAATATAAAGTTCTCCTACAAGCTCTTCTGGTCCTTATACTCTAAATATATTCTTATGTGTGATAATATTTTTTCATGTATTAGATTTATAGTTCATTGCACCTCTGAAAATGGGTATGTATTTTATTGTTTTCTTCATTGATACTTAAAAATCTTTTAGATATTTCATTACTATGAAGAGTTATAACCATTAACTACATGTTGACCCTTTATGCTCAACTAACCATTTTTGTGGAAAACAGAGATGGTTCTAGTCTAATCCTCATTTGAAAGACTTAAAACATGTATGACTTTCAAGAAAATATATTGTGTACTTTTCCCCCCTGTCCTCTGAAGGACATCTTTAACATCTTTATTCCTTAAGCTGTAAATCAAGGGATTCAACATGGGGATAATCAGGGTGTAAAACAGATGCTATTTTATCAGTGTCAAAAGAGTGGTTGGACTTGGGCTGCACATATGTGAATATCAAAGTCCCATAAAAGATGATGACCACTGTGAGGTGGGACCCACAGGTGGAAGAAGCCTTGTGCCTGCCCTCAGCAGACTTCATCCTGAGAATGGCTATGAAGATGAGCAGGTAGAACACAAGGTCAACCAGGAGAGAGGACATCAAATTAAAAGCTGACAAGATTAATATTATCACTTCAATTTCATGAATATTTGAGCAGACCAACATAGCAAGGGGAGACTGTCACAGTAGAAGTGATTGACAGCATTGTAGCCACAGAAAGACAGGTGAAAATTTTTATGGTGACTAGAAGAGCCACAATTGTGCAGTAAAGATAAGGGATTTTTACTAGGACCCAGCATACCCTTTGTGATATGATGACAGTGTAGAGCCGAGGGCTGCAGATGGCCACATAGTAGTCATAGGACATTGCAGACAGGATAAAAAGTTCACAAGCAATGAACAGAAGAAAGAAAGCTAGCTGTGTAGTGCAAAGGTTAAGGAAAGGTTATTGTATTTTGATCCACAACAAAATTTACTAACATTTTGATTCCACAGCTGTAGAATAACCAAGAACTGTAATAGCCAGGTTTCCGAGAGAAAGTACATGGGTATTGGTAGCCTGGAGTCCACTATGAGGAGGATGATCATTTCCAAGGTGCCCACCAATGAGATCAGGTATATGATGAGGAACAGTCCAAATAATGGGCCCTGCAGTTCAGGGTGGTTAGTGATGCCCATCAGGATGAATTGAGTCACCACCACAAGGCTGTGTTTTCCCATCTGGGCTTATCTGAACTCCTTTTCTAAATAGAGTCGTTAGGATAGTCAGTAGATTTCAAATAATGTCATTAGGAGATTTTATTATTTAAATTATCATAGATAAGATTCAAGCAACCTTTATCAGTTACAACATTATAAATTTAATTAACTTTAATGCATATAATACGATATGCATTCCTACATATGCCTTTAGAAATATGGATGGAGACAGATACACATCCAGGGTTCTCAAATAAGGTAGTGTTCCTCACTAGAAATCATCATTTAATACTTACATTTTGTTTTTGCAAATTTAGAGGTAAAGATACCCTGGCATCTGATGTTTGTAACCCACTTAATTGGTGAACTCTCCCTCATCGACTAAACCGCCCCTAACAATATTTACTCTAAAAGTTTCTAGATTCACAAACCTACGCAGAGAAGACAGATATACGTGGTAGATAAATAGCTAGAAATAGAGATGGATATATAATTTATTTGGAAGACAAAATAAAAATGGAATTTTAGCATTTTAGAAACTTAGGATTCCATGGGCCCGAAGAGATGGCTCAGAGATTAAGAACACTGACCGCTCTTGCAGAGGACCCGGGTTCGATTCCCAGCACCCACATGGAAGCTATGAACTGTCCTTAACGCCAGTTCCAGGGGAATCCGAAGCCCTCTTCTGACCTCTGTGGCATTGCACAACACAGGTGCACTCACATACATGCAGGCAATTCACTAATACACACAAAATAAAAACAATAAATAACTTTTTTTAAACAAAAGAAACAGGATTCCATCCTCATCACTAACTATTTAATAAGCTTTAAAGATTTTGGTAATCATCATTTATATGATAGAAACATGTATTGGCATGTAACCGTATCATTTAGTAATATTGGAGAGTATATATGCTACTTATATTACTAGTGTATCTAAATTCACCAGCTTTTCTTGAAAATTGTCTTATAAAATTCTTATACTTACAGACAGAGAACCTGATGGTTTTAAGTCTAATAATATTGGGCAAATGTCTGACCAAGGACTCTATAGAAGGTAAAGTATGAATTACATTTATATAAAGAAATAAATTAAAATATAATCACATATGTATATTACTGATATATTTTAACTTAATGTAGGCAAAAGTCGAGTTGTGCAAATACTTCACTGAAAACTTTCTGATGTATTCAAACATGCCTTTTTAGATTTTGATACTCATCTATGTCACCTAAAAATAGCTCTCAAAAACCAAATATATGCATATGTTTACATATTTTTTTAATTGGGACATAAAGTTACCAAAAAGGTGTTGTGTTTAGTGCTGTTTGTGTGCACCCGACAGGAATGAGTTCATTTCTGATCTGAAATGATGAACAGATAAGGAAAAGGTTCACCACCTTGTTCTCACAGGACCTGTCTCAGTCTCTTCCACTACCACACCAAGAGTATCACAGGATGGTGTGTGTCTTTGGAATTACATTTTGGCTATTTTTAAAGTTAGTGACATAGTGAGATTATCATATAAATTTTCCCCTGAAAAAAAATCAATATAATTAAGATTGTTACAAATCTGGTACATATTATATGCAACACCTATGAGGATATGAGGATGTTTGAGCAAATTAGTAAGATAAGTTGTTAATACTGGCTTAATAATGGCTTAATAATAATACTGGCTTAATAATAAGTTTGAGCAAATTAGTAAGATAAATTGTTAATACTGGCTTATTAATGAAAAACAAATTTGACTTGATAGGCCTTTAAATGTGTGTATGTTGGGGCTGGAGAGATGGCTCAGTGGTTAAGAGCAGTGGTTGCTCTTGCAGAGGACCCGGGTTTGAGTCCCACCACCCTCATGGTGACTAACAACTGTGAAGGCCAGAGCTCTGATCTGAAGAAAATTCAGAATAAGTTCTGACCTGAAATAAACTCAGAGCTGGACCGGGAAGCCTCAGTTCCCTGAGAACTTGGATGCTCTTCTGCAGTGATTTCTATCACGACACTGACAGTTCCTTGAACCCTATGAAACATACATAAGTAAGCTTGTATAACAGGGATGTGTAACTAATAAAGTTGTATGTAAAGAATAGAATGTTTAATAGGCATGGAAGGATAGGTATGATTCCAAAAAGGGCTGAGCCCGGGGAACACAAAGGTACTGCAAATATCATAAGAGTACTGTCAATATCATGATGAGGTAATTTGGCTTGAGAAGAACATTTTCTTTTCCTCTTGTTGTACTATAAATAAGGTTGATTCTTAGAATAAAGCATGCACTGGTTCACATGCCTCTGCATCCCCCACGTCCTGATTTCTTCAGCACCTATACCTTGGGGCCCCCAAGCCCATTAGGCTTGAATTGTGGTCACTGACCGGTGACAGCTGGTGCCCGAACAGGGACCCCGACATTGCACCCGGAGGAGGTGTTCAGGATAGAGTTGCAGGTAAGTACAAGTCACCCAGAGGAGGTGGCGGAGTCTTGGCCAAGTAAGTAGAAGTCATCCAAAGGAGGTGACAGATAATTTGGCTGGCTGGTACCGGTTGGCAGCTGTGGTTGGTTTATATAAAAAAATATTTTTAAAAATCATTTGCAGGGTAATGGACAAGTTTATTTAAATATTATTTTTATACATTATTTGCAGGGTAAAGGGACAAGGTAAGCCTACTCCTTTTGTTTCTTTAATTCATCATATTCTTTGTAGTAATGGTGCACAAGTGTCCAAAAAACAGATAGATAATTGTGTGCAAATAGTTGTAAATTCATGGTTTCCTGATACAGAAACTTTAGATTTAGAAGTATGGGACAGAGTCAGAACAAATGTGGAAAAGGCATTTCAGACAGGAGAAACAATATCATTTGATTTTTGGTCTGTGTGGGCACAGAACAGCCATTATATTAATTAATCAAGGTCCAAATAATTTGTCCCCAGCTCAGGTTTTTTGTACTTCTAGTGAAGCAGTTAATCTCTATGATGTTCCTGAGGAGTTAAAGAATAAAGTTGCTAAGGAGATTCAAGAGGCTACTTCTTCAGAGCCTTCTGTAGACATTTCTGCAAAGAAAGAGCCTTTAGCTCCAGCCCCAAGCCTCTTGTGTCCAGATGACACGGAGGACTCATTAGATTTGGATGAGGACTCAGTTATGGCTCGGCAGCTGAGAAAAAAGTTAAAAAAATTGGTTGTAACTAAACCTAAAGTAAAAATGAAACCTAAAAGAAGATTAAATATAACAGCAGGTCTTGCAAAACTATTGGTGCAGACTTCTGATTCTGATTCTGACTCTGAAATTATTATGCCAAAAGCTGCATTTCCAGTTATTCGACGTCCTGCTGTTAATGGACTTGCACAACCTCCTACTTATGAAGGTATAGATCTAGATCATATTATTAAGGTGCACAAGGAAGTAACACTATATGGTCCACAGTCACTTTATGTGAAAGAAATTCTTTTAGGTTTATCTAATCATTATGGGAACCTTGCTCCAGAGGATTGGAAAATTCTGGGCAGATCATTAATCATTACTAAAGCCATCAGAGTATATTCAGTGGACTATGTGGTATTATGACCTTGCTGCCTCCCTAGCTAGAGATAATGCTGCTTCTACTGATCCACAAATTAGAGCTATTACTTATCCTATGCTAACAGGAACAGGAGCATATAATTTGCCTCCTCAGCAGGTTAATGTGCCTGAAGCTATACATGCTCAGCTTCAGGAGATCTGCCTTGAAGCTTGGGATCACATACAACCTGAGGGAGAAAAGCATGGTCCATGGCTTAAAATTGTTCAGGGATCTCAGGAGCCATATGTAGAATTTTTGGCTCGCCTTCAAAAGGCTGTAGAACGTTCTGTGCCTGGGGTTTCTGCTCAAGAAGCAATAATAAAGGTCATGGCTTATAAAAATGCAAATAAGGATTGCCAAAGAGCTATTTTACCCATAAAAGAGACAGGCGATGTTATGGGATACACTCGAGCCTGTTGTAATATTCAATCTAAAACTAGAAAGATGCAACTTTTTGCTCAAGCTTTGGCAACTTCTCTAGATCCACAAAGAGGGACAGTTAAATAAAAAATGAAATGTTTTGGTTGTGGTACTGAGGGGCATATGAGGCGACAATGCCCTAAGGCATTGTCCCGGTCACCTGGCAAATGTCCCCGTTGTCATCATGGCATGCATTGGGCTAAGGACTGTAAATCCAAGACAGATGTTGATGGTAAATTTTTAGGAAATAATCAGCCTTTGACATCTCGACCACAACGTTCGGGAAACGAGGTTCGGGGCCTTCCCCAAGGCCCCTCACAAACGATCGGGGGCACCCAACCATCTTTTCCTTCAACCCAGCAACCGCCGGCAGTGCAGCTGTGGACCTTCCCTCAGCCATAACTATAACACTGACACCCTCTGATATTCCTTACAGAATACCTACTGGTATTTATGGTCCATTGCCTATAGGAACTTGGGGGTTGTTAATTGGGCAATCAAGTTTAACGGCTAAGGGGATTATAGTAAGTCCAGGAGTAATTGATTCTGATTTTAAAGGTAAAATCCAAATTTTGATTACTACCAATAGCTCATATTCTATTACAATAGGGGATAAGATTGCTCAGTTGATTCTTCTTCCTTTTATACCTATAGGATCCTCTTCTAAAAAGCGAATTGGAGGGTTTGGAAGTACTAATCCTATTTTAGTCAATTGGGCCATAATGCTGCAAACACAACAGCCTCATATTAATTTCAAAATTTAAGATAGATCCTTTAAAGGTTTGATTGATACTGTCTCTGATATTACTATTATTAAAAAAGATGATTGGCCATCTGATTGGACTACTCAGATGATGAAGTGTGATATAAAAGGAGTTGGAGCTCAGCCGGTATCAGTAGTTAATGTTAGTGTGAAATATGAAGCAATTTCTAGTATGAATGGACAAACGGCTGTTGTTAAACTCTATGTTTTGGAACTTCCAGTAAATATTATAGGTAGAGATGTATTAGAACAATGGGGAGCTTATTTGGTAGTTCCATAATTTTAATGTCTTTGTAGATAATGTCAAATATATCTCCTATAAAGATACACTGGAAATCTTCTCAGCCAATTTGGGTCGAGCAATGGCCTTTATCAGAAGAAAAGCTGCAAACAGCTGAGCATTTGGTCAACGAACAACTAGAAAAAGGCCACATTGAGCCTTCAGTATCACCATGGAATTCACCTATCTTTGTCATCAAAAAGAAATCAGGAAAATGGCGATTTCTCACTGATTTGCTAGGTGTTAATGCTTCAGTGCACCCCATCGGGGCATTGCAGCCAGGATTACCTCAACGAAGTATGATTCCCAGAGATTGGAATTTGCTTATTATAGATTTACAAGATTGTTTTTTCACTATTCCTTTACATAAAGATGATTGTCCAAGATTTGCTTTTTCTTTACCTTATGTTAATCTACAGGGACCTCATCATCAATTTCAATGGAAAGTGTTGCCTCAGGGTATGATGAATTCTCCAACCATATGTCAGATGTATGTTACTCAAGCTCTATTGGGTCTGTGTAAACAATTTCCTTCTATAATGATTATACATTATATGGATGATATTTTATTTGCTACTAAAGATGATCAATTATTAAACAGTTTGCTTTCTATAGTTACTAGATATCTTGCTGAGTATGAATTAATTATAGCAGAGGATAAGATAAAAAAAGAAAAG
>NW_008335202.1:77856-88247 GCF_000622305.1 Nannospalax galili
CCGGCAACATATATATCCACAATTAGCACAAATTCGATTAGAGAATTTAAAAACATTAAATGATTTTGAAAGACTTTTAGGGGATATTAATTGGCTTCATCCAGTACTTGGCATTCCTACACATAAGTTACACAATTTATTTCAAACTCTTCAGGGTGATCCTGCTCTTGATAGTCCTAAAAAATTAACACAATTAGCAAAGCAAGAGCTTGAATATGTTAAATTTGCTATAAAAAATAAATTTCTGAAATGGGTAGATATTAAGAAACCTATTGATTTGGTTGTTCTATCTACTCTTCATTATCCTGCTGCAGTGTTGGCTTGAGATGAGAATCCTTTAAAATGGATAAATACTAAACACATGTTTCCAAAAACTCTCACTAAATATGAGGAATTGCTTCCTACATTAATTATGCAAAGTCGTAACAGGAGTATTGGTATAAGTGGAGCAGATATACATGATATTTATATTTCTGTACCTCAAGATTATTTTCAATTCTTGTTTGCATGGACTGATGCATTACAAATAGCTTTAGCAGACTTTGTAGGATTAATACATTATAGCAAGTCTGCTGGTACTTTTTGGCAGTTTCTTCAAACTCGTCCTTTTGTAGTGAATTCAATTATAGCTGAAGTACCTATTGCTGATGCAATTACTGTTTTTATTGATGGAACAAAATAAAAAAGTGTGCTTTTTGGGTGTATGATCACTTATATAAAGTTTTCTTTACACCCTACACTTCAGCACAGCAAAATGAATTGCAAGCAGCTGTATATGCTCTTCAATATTTTCCTCAAGCTTGTAATCTAGTTACCGATTCAGCATATGTTAGTTATGTACATAAGAATATTTTTTCTGCAGTAATTTCTCAAGTTAAAGCGCCATTAGATACTCTCTTTACTTCTGTACAACAATTACTAAGGCAACGTGTTAATCCTTTGTATGTTATGCATATACGTTCTCATAGTAATCTTCCGGGACCACTTACGGAAGGCAACACTAGAGTTGATCTTTTGGTCTCTTTTAAAACGCTGTTCAGTGTGTCGCCTTTACATCTTCAAACACTGCCTACTGGAGTTAATCCTCGTGGTAAACAGCCTAATGACTTATGGCAAATGGATGTTACTCATGTACCTGCTTTTGGAAGGTTGCAATATTTACATGTTACCATAGATACATATTCTAAATTTGTTTGGGCTGCTCCTCTTACTGGAGAAACCACTAATCATAGTATTGAACATTTATTGGCCTGTTTTGCTGTTATGGGAATTCCAACTGCCCTTAAAACAGATAATGCTCCTGCCTATACTAGCAGGCGATTTAAGAAATTTCTGGAATTCCATAAAATTAATCATATAACTGGAGTTGAATACAATCCTCAAGGACAAGCTATAATAGAATGAACTAATGGATATATTAAAATGTATATTAAAAAATTAAAAGGAAGGAATTATACACCAGATTATGAGGAATTTAGAACCTTAGGATGAAGGAATCATAAATTATTAATATACGAAATATTGTTTATTATTAACTTCCTAAATTTGCCCCAAGGAGAAGTCTTATCTCGTGTGGATAAGCATTTTATACAGGAATCATCACTCCCACCTGATCCAGTGGAAGTCTGGATTAAGCCAGGAGAATCTCAAGATTGGGTACCAGGAAAATTACTGATTCCAGGCAAGGGGTATGGTTTTGTCTCTACAGGAAATGGAGTCTCCTTCTGGCATCCCGGCCGATGGATCTGTTTGCGGACCCCAACCAATGAAGACAGCGGTGCGGCACAGAAAGGATCGAGAGATGCCTCTCCCAACGATGGCGCATTATCGCTGACTAATAAAAGTCAGGAAAGGTTATCATCTCCCACTTGGGGTCAAATAAATGCCTTGACTTCTAAGGCTCGGTCTGTGGTTAGTCATACAGGAAAGGAGCTTACCCCAGAACATTTATTTCTAGCTATGTGTGCTTTGCTTACTTGCACTTCTGCTGCTAAAGCTGAGGTAATATATTGGGCTCATGTACCCAATCCCCCTCTTCTCTGTCCTTATATTGGGAGGACCCTATCACAGTAGTTACAACTTTTCCTATGAATGTGTTATCTCCACCTTATGGAACAGGTCAGCCAGATTATCCTAATGAAGAAGGGACTTTTTAAAATTATACTCCATTTGTGACTTCTGATATTATGTGTTTTGGAATTCCTCCTTGTTATCCTGTAAGACAGCAAAATTGGATTGTTCCTGGTGGTACTTGGAATAGGAGTAGCACACGTATGGTGTGCCTCTCGGCTCAGTCTGTAGGTCCTGATTGGACAGAATATGAGGACACAGATGCCCCAGTTATGTTAGAATGTGAAGGCTTTTCTTATAATTGGATAAAGGACTATAAACCTTTGGTATGGCAAAATTGTAGAGGGATGAAAGGGAAAATTTATAGATCTTAAAGTCATACTTGGATTGATTGGGGTCCTTTGGGAAGTTGGTCAAAAGGTTGTAGTGATTATAATAAGTTCAACTCATACTGTATATTGAATGATACTGTTCCCATGAATAATCATATAAAGAATGATAGACTTATGGCTTGGGTGGATGGAGGAATAGCTAATCCTCAACCTCAGATGAGGATCGGGTCAAGATTATATTCTCCTTAATTACATGTATGGAAATTATTAGCTGCTCTTAAGCCTGTGGATATTTTAAATGGCACTTATGCTGGTACTAAAAATTCTCCTGCTTATTACAGTTTTTTTAGGGTTAAAACTTACAATGTTACGGCTTGTGTAATTTTCCTTTAGTAATATTAGTAGGACCCATAATCATACAGGAAATGAAGTTAACTTGTCAAAATTGTCATTTATATATTTGTCTTAATAACTCTATATTGTTTAATCATTCTTTTGAATCAGTTATGATTTTAACTCAACAAACTTCTTTATGGATTCCAGTGAAGATGCATCATCCCTGGGAAAGCAGTCCAGTTCAAGGACTAATTATGCAATTTTTCAAAAGACTGTTACGAGGAGGCAAATGTATGATTGGCTTGATTATTCCCGCTATTTTGGGACTTATCGCTTTAGCTGCTACTGCTACTACTGCTGGTGTGGCACTTCAGAAATCCGTTCAAACGCAAGATTTTATTGAACACTGGCATGCTGATTCTCATAAACTTTGGACACATCAGGCTCAGATCAACTCACAAGTACAAGAAGAAGTTGTGGCTTTACAAGGGGGGTTACATTGGTTGGAAAATAAGTTATTAGAATTACAAAAAACTATGCAATATGTATGTGATTGAAATTCTTTTCAAATTTGTATTACCCCATATAAATATAATGATTCCAAATATAAATGGGAAAATATAGAATTGTATATTCAAGGTAAAATGGATAATGTAACTTTTAATGAGATACAGGTACAAGAAGAGATATATGAGATATTTTCAGAAACAACCATCCGTAACTCCAATTCCAGGGGATAAGAAACCCTTTTCTGACCTCTGCAGGCACTGCAGGTCATGGGTGCACTCACACACATGCAGGCAATACACTCATACACATAAAAAATAAATTATTAAAAAATATATATGAAGATGATGTGAAATCAGGCAGAGGGAAGTAGTAAGAATGGTGTAGATAGGACATAGGTCTAAAAATGGTCAAAATATATTGTAGTCAACTCAATGTAAAACATCAACATTACCTGTAGGCCAAATTCTAGCCCTGCCAGGTTCCTTTGATAGCTTAGGCCCGTTTCCTGTGTCAGAATTTAATCTGCGCCATTAACATGGCGTACCCCAGCCCCAGCCAAACCTCTTTCCATACCTTTCCCCACAGATGGCCTGAGAGTGCATCATGCTTCTGCTGTGCTTTGATTGGTTTTCCTCACAATGATTGGAGCTTGATCAGCACTTGAACCCCAATGCTAGATGTAAGCACGTGATCAACATGACCTTTGCTACCATTGGTCCACATGGGTGCCCTTTCATGTTATTGGATGATTATGTGTATATATACAGCCTGCTGAAAAATAAAGTCGAGTTCCGCCCTCTGACGCACTTCTGGAGTGGTCTTTGTTCCGTTGTGCTTGCCCTCGGTGGGGTGGGGTGTGGACTTGCTGCTGGGTGCCGTGGACCCACAATTACCTTCAGATGAAGGGAAATAATTTGGTAACAGATATAATAAAACGTAATGCTTCACAGTTCACAGAACTTTTACCCTGGTTCACAAAACTATGCTGAGAAAGTTGAATGAAAATGTCATTTATACAGATTATTTCATGTGATTTTAAATCCTCCTGTGCATTAGGTTTAGAACAACTTTTTTCCCAATATCTGACATAGAACACTATTTAACAAATATCCAAAAATCAGAGGGAATACGTGTGAATGCATCCCACATTTCACAGATTTATAACGTAGAAGAGTATCAGTATTGCTGAATTTTGCAAGAATGCACAATGGTGAATGAAAAAGTTAAGAAATTCGAATAAATGCTTTTTAATGAGAAGAGTGGAAACAGCCATGTCTGACTAGGCTTTAAACAAAGAATAAAGTCACACAGCTGCGCTGCATTCTGTGTAAGGTGATGCATGTAATTTACACTCTGCTCATTTAAATGTGCTTATAATTTTTTGTTGCATTATACCATCTCCTGCCACAGACAACTTGTATACATGAACGAATATATCATACTATAACATTAGAAAATCCATTCAACAAATGCATCAAGAAACCTTCTAAAAATGTTTCCATTTTTATTATTTTTGTTTGCAATGATGAAAAATTAAACAAACTGCACGGGATTAATATCATTTTTCCTTCAAGTAATGAAAGAAACAAGCTGTGTCTTGTCCATAGCTTTAGAATTCAATGAAACTTCTACCTAATACTGGAAGTTTACTTTTGATTTTACTACAAAATGAAAAATACGTTTTTCATTATCTGCATAAAGATCTTCTGACTCTCAAAATAATGGCATGCATACCTAAGGTGAGGTGGAAATTTCTCTCATCAATAATTTAGAACTAAATTACATCTACATAGTATTTTACAAAAGAATTGACTGCTAGTTTTTCAGAGGGCATGGAGCAAACTATAACTGGGAATTAGAAAGACATCAGAATGACAAATGGAAACCCTGAGTTAAAATCCTGCCATTAAAAAATCTAGAGGGGATGACTAGACTCCAGTGGATGAATTTGCACTGAAGGACATCTGGGTCCAAATGCTTGATGGGATAGGGCTTAGTATCCATGACAGAATGCATGGGGTCTGGAGGGGGATAGATGGGAGAGGGGGGGTTTAAATTTGATTAAGAACAGTTGTATGAAATATACAAAAGCACAATAAAAGCTTAAATATAAGGATAATTCACTTATACTGACCTTCTCTTAGGCTCTATCAGATATTAAATTACATCTATCTTCAAATAGTTATGTATATGAACATATATATGAACATATATGATACATTTTAACACAATGTATACAAAGATTAGGTTTGGTAAACAATTCATGTGAAACTATTACTTGATGTAGAAATCCAACACACCTTGCACCTGCTTGGGGAAAGATAAATGCAAACCTATTAAGAAATTTGCCAACACAACACTTCTGTGTATTTTTAAAAGATTTTTATGGGCACGTTTCCTCTTTTCTTAGGTTAAAATATTACAAAAGTAACATGAAGAAATATTAGAGAGGTTCTATTGCTGCAGGGCCATCAGGGGGCATTAGAAGCACAAAAATGGAATCAGAAACAACCACTGATGCCTGGCAAGATTGGAGCAAAAGGTCACCACCTGAATATACTGCTGACACTGACCTAAAAGGCGATGCCATTCTCTCTGTTACTTGTATTGAAAGCACTGTCTTGATTTCCCAGTATGGTTCATAACATGGACTTTTTTAGTCAATTTATGTATTTTCTGAAACTGTACAAACACTGCCAAAGGACCTTCCAAGCAATTTGATAATTACACCTAAATTGTTTGAGAATCTAATGAGATGCCTAGAGGTTATACAGTAATTTTCAGGGATGATTAGTTCTCAGATCTATCTATCTATCTATCTATCTATCTATCTATCTATCTATCTATCATCTATCTATCTATCATCTATCTATCCACCTATCACCTATCATCCATTTATGTATCATGTAGGCATCTGACATCGATCTAACTTTCTATTTATCACCTCTATGACCTACCTATCTATCTATCTATATATCAATCATCTATCTATCTATCATCTATCTATCATCATCTACCTATCTATGGTCTATCTATCTATCTATCTATCTATCTATCTATCTATCTATCTATCTATGTATATATCTATGTATGTATATATCTTTGTACACCTATCACCTATCTATCTACCTATCCACCTATCACCTATCTATCTATCTATCTATCTATCTATCTATCTATCTATTATCTATCTATCTATCACCTATCACCTATCTATCTATCTATATCTATCTATCATCTATCATCTAATCTATGTCTGTCTATCTATCTATCATCTATCTATCTATCTATCATCTATCTATCTATCTATTATCTATCATCTATCTATCTATCATCATGTCCATCTATCTCTCATCTTTCATGTATTTGTTTTACAATACAGCAATCCTACTTATGTGTATCTATTCAAAATAATAATATTAAGATCTTTTGGGTTTCTTTGGTTTTTATTTGTTTTGTTTGTTCGTTTGTTGGTTGGTTGGTTAGTTGTATGGTTGGTTGATTTTTGAAACAGGGTTCCCTTGCAGCCCCAGTTGGCCAGCAACTCATTTATGTAGACCAGGTTGTTCTTGATCTCACAGGGATCCACCTTCTTCTGCCTCCTGAGTGCTGAGATTAAAGGTATGCACCACCATGCCTGGTTAGTATTAGGATCTTAAAGATATATTTAGACTCCATGATCGGTGTAGCCCATGTAATAAAGATATGAAAAACAATTAAAATATCAATTTAAGAATCAATAAATAAATGCTTAGTACACATTATTAATCTTAAAGTTAATTTAGAATGAAATGTGTGATAACTTGGAACAACTAATAAACTTCATGGTAAATGAACTAAGTCAGACACAGAAAGGTAAATATTTTGTGAGTTCCATTAAAATAGACTTAAACTTTCAGTCCCCTAAAGCAAACATACACAAAAACAAGAGAAAACAATATTTCATCTCATCAAATCAGAAGGTGTCATGGCAGTTGCTCAGAACTTAAAGATGCTCCAGATGGGGTGTTGGAAACATAAAGACTGAAGTCTGGTCATCAGGCCTGACCACTCTGGATGTAGGCAGTGAGAGCTGTGTCCACAGTCAACAGAACTGCTTTGCATATTTGATGTTAATAGATCAATTCTCAGTTAAACACAGAAACTATGAATTTTAAATAGGAATGTAATTCCAAGAAATAGAATTTATTGTATAATAGATAAAGATTTTGAGAACATTATGCTAATTAAAAGAAGTCAGGAAACTAAGCTCAGCTTTACCATTAATCCTTCATAAAAATATTCAGAACAGAGTACCTAGAGATTGAAAACTGACTGATACTAAAGAAGGAAGACTGTATGGAGGAAATTACCCAATGTATTTGCAGTGTATTAAAGGGCTTTAGAGGGGGCTGGAGAGATGGATCAGAGGTTAAGAACATTGGCTGTTCTTGCCAAAGACCCAGGGTTGAATCCCAGCACCCACATGGCAGCTAACAACTGTCCGTAACTCCAGTTCCAGGGGATCTGATGGCTTCTTCTGTCTTCCGCGGGCATTGCATGATACAGGTGCACTTACTTACATGCAGGCAATACACACATACACATAAAATAAAAATAAT
This sequence comes from Nannospalax galili, assembly GCF_000622305.1. Classification (NCBI taxonomy): domain Eukaryota; kingdom Metazoa; phylum Chordata; class Mammalia; order Rodentia; family Spalacidae; genus Nannospalax; species Nannospalax galili. Next base: position 85,706 of record NW_008335202.1, read on the forward strand.
AAATAAAATAAAAAAGGGCTTTAGAACTAGAGAGATGTGGTGGTTTCCTGAGATTATAAATGTAATAATTTCTGTTACATTGTTTCCTTTCAAATTGTTAATATCATGCCAAGTGAATATATCATAGTAAATCATTTTTCAATGAGCTTGCATAATTTTAAATTCTTGTTTGTGATTTTTACTTGTTTGAATTCCCCCAGAGAAATTGTATCCATTAAATTCTGTCATGTTCTCTATGTTGTGGGAAGTAAGCACTGCTCAAAGGTGCTCATGCAACGAGCAAGTTTCCATTAGTGATCACAAATCTATGTATTCAGGAAAAAAATAGAGTATCTATGTTGTGTATTTTAAACAAAATTTTGTTACTCACCTTAAAGCCTCATACTGCAAATACATATTTTCTACAGGGTTGATGCCTTTGAACTTATACAATGCTTGTTCACTAATTAATTTGGATATTATTCTCTGGTTTTGCTAAAATATAATGTTATTAACATTTTGCAAACTGTTTCTCATATCTGCTGATTTATTACCTGGAAGAATAGAAATGTTGGCCTTTTTGATATCTCTTTGCTGTCTCTGTGATGCTACCATGATTAGAATTTTGTCAATTTAAGCAACATGAGTGTTTACCATTTTACATAAACATGTTCCAGATCATGATAAAAGTACATACACTACCTACAAAAGAATTATGGTTGTGTGTGTGAAAGAGTGAAATAGACAATGTGTGTTTTGTATGTGTATAAGTATATGTGTGTGTATGCATTTCATCCAGTTTCCTAGGAATCACTAGTTTCTTAATAACTCAGTCATCTATTCAAGGTGTGGTCTATTGTACTACTGTATTTGTGTTAGATTTCCGTAATGTAGAATTTAAGTTTAAATATTTGACCTGTTACACACACATATAAACTGAGTTGAATGCTACGAACTACAGTAGGTGTCAACACAACAGTTGACAATACTCTGGGTTATGGAAACACTGTGTCTTTGCATTGCTTAATACATCACTGAGCTGGATTTTTAGAATTATAAAGTTATTTATAATTTCAACTGGGGAGTTTACTAAATACGATTCTGATGCAGAATAAAGAAAATAGCATAGCTTATATTAAAGCTAAAAGTTAATAATGTTAATAATATGTTGTGTACATATTTTGTGTACTTTAGCTGGTATCTGAATATATGCATTATATATATATGAATAAAAACAATTTATTTTGATCACTGTGAAAAGAAAACATATTTCTTTCAGCAATAGAAGCAGCACAGAAGGGGACTGTCAGTGATTCTTCTCAAATGCCCACAGAACAGTGTTCCTCAGTAATTAAACCTAACATTTTTGTCATGCCCTCTTGATATTGACATTTAGAACATTAATCTTTCTTTACAATGATCTATTCAGGGTGGAAAGGATGCTTTATCAAAAACAATTGTTCCCAAGCACTTTTTACTGCCTCTTTTACATCTTTGTTTGATTATGGGATTGATCATGGCAATCACAATGGTGTAAAATATTGACCATACCATGTCCTGCTGTAACGTATAGCTGGAGTTAGGTCTCACATGCATGACAGTAAATGGGCCATGAAAAGTGGACATTCCACTTAGGTGAGCTCTACGTGTAGAGAAGACTTTCTCTTTGCCTTCAGCAGAGCGAATCCTCAGCGCACAGAATGAAGCTGTAGATCAGAACAATCAGTATAAGGAATATCTCAATGGACCCAGCATAGAAGAAGACAAGCTGGTTTCTGTGGATGCCAGAGCAAGAAATTGCCAGAAGAGGAGGGATGTCACAGATGTGTCTAACTTCATTGGACCTGCAGAAGAACAGGCTGAAGGGAGATGTGTGTGTGTGACAGATGAGTGACAGACTCTGGGTTACATGCTCATTGCCTACAGAAACGGGTTGTGGATGGCTATAGTAATCCTCACCTCTGCCATCAGCAGAAAGCATTCTGCCATTACCAAAGCCACAGCGAGAAGCGTCTGTGCTGCACATCCAAGGAATGAAATGACTTTCTTCACTTTCTGTCACAAAACCCACTAACATTTGTGGGGTGATAACAGAAGAATTGCAGGCATCTGCTGAAGACAGCACACTCAGAAAATAGCACATGGGTTGTGGGGCTGGGAATCATTAATGAGCTAAATTTCCCGGAAGAGTGAAAATGTAAATTTCCAGCTACAAGAAGAAAAAAGCTAACGCATACTGTTGCCTGTGAAACCCTTCAGTACAAACTCAATGACTGCAGTGACGTTCTTCAGGTTAAAATATCATAAAATATCATAAAACAATCCTAAAATAGCAGCTCATATTATCTGAAGTAAAAATCTTTGGACTCTGAAGAATGTGATCTATAACTATGTATTTAGCAACCATTTGTCACCTATCTGTTCTATCTATCTATCTATCTATCTATCTATCTATCTATCTATCTATCTATCTATCTATCATCTATCTATCATCTATCTATGCTTATCTATCTATCTATCTATCTATCTATCTATCTATCTATCTATCTATCTATCTATCATC
>NW_008335202.1:88505-98564 GCF_000622305.1 Nannospalax galili
CTATCTATCTATCATCTATCTATCTATCTATCTATCTATCTATCTATCTATCTATCATCTATCTATCAATCATCTATCTATCATCTATCATCTGTCATCTATCTACATCTGTCTACTTATCATCTATCATATCTGTTTTATCAGTGCATGAGTTTCCAGCAGTGAGATAGATTGCTATGGCACCATGGCTGGTTGAATGCACATGTCACTCACCTAAGCATCAAGTAGAAGACACAGATGTTCATACAGCCACAAATATCATATCAGTTTTTAAACCATCAGGTCAGTTTATTAATGTATGATTGAATGCTTTAGGTGTTTATATATTAAATCACAATAAAACACAATTAAGTTGCTAAAAATGAATACTTGTATCATTCAAATACTTAACATTTTTTTTGGTCTTTTTGAGACAAGTTCTCCCTGTAGCCCCAGCTGGCCTGGAACTCACTATGTAGACCAGGCTGGCCTCGAACTCACAAAGATCCACCTGCCTCTGCCTCCCAAGTGCTGGGATTAAAGGCATGTGCAGATACTTTAATTTTATATCAAGGAAGACTATAGTATTAAAATCTGAATTCTACATCTGCCAGCATTTGTGCAGAATGACTTGCTATAGTCTGTATCACCTGAAGAATGTGAACATTGACATTTAGATTATAAGAATTCTATTAACTTTGGAGGAAATCATGCTAAGCTATGATGCATATAATTTTAATTATAGAGCTGCTGAATGATATTGATTCTGTAGAGACCTGTCATTATTAAATTATGACTTTTAATTATGATTTTTTTCTTCTTCCATTCTCTACATTTTTGAATAATCTTTAGTCAACAACTGTGTGCATTGTTTAGTCTTTTGATAAAAATATACACAGAGGGGGATGCAGAGATGGCTCAGAGGTTAAGAGTATTGGCTGCTCTTGCAGAGGACCTGGGTTCAGTTCCCAGCACTCACATGATGATAACAACTATCTGTAACTACAGTTCCAGAAGTTATGATGCCCTCTTCTGACCCCCATGGGCAATGCAAGCAATACACTCATACGCATAAGATAAAAATAATAAAATATTTTAAAAATATATAGAAACGATAATTCCAAATTCAATATTACAAGGCTGGCTTAAATTTTCCTTTAATGTAATATTTCAGCTAACCTTTTTTTTTGGTCTTTTTGAGACAGGGTCTCTCTGTAGTCCCAGCTGTCCTGGAACTCACTATGTAGACCAGGCTGGCCTCGAACTCACAAAGATCCACCTGCCTCTGCCTCCCAAGTGCTGGGATAAAAGGCATGTGCCACCACGCCCGGCTTATTTCAGCTAACTTTTATCTTGACACATTCATTTCTTATGGACGTATAAAGAAAAGTTATAATTATATGAATGTATCACTGTCATCACTAGGTCAAAGAACTGAAATAGAAAAATAACTATGATTCATGAAAAATGAATAAAATAACATCAACTTCTAAACCTTTATAAACCCAAATTGAATAAAGTTTAGAAAGTACCACCAACTTTAGACTTGTTATCACAGAAAGTTGTTTATTTTGCAAAACAGAGAAGCTAATTTACAAAGTACTTCCTACAGGAATACGTTTGTGCACATGACATTATTCACTCAAGAGCAATGCTCACGGAAAATGATTGCTGCAGCCAGGAGCTGATGCATAATGTCTGACCAAGCACACTGCGCATTTCACTGTTTTAGGATTATTCCGTGTCTCCCTTATACTTGATTTCATTGAGCACTTGAACTCCTGAAACATGACCACATGGAAATAAACCAAAACATCGTTTCAAACCGCTAAAACTGGACAGGTATTTAGATAAACATGATGAGTAAAGTAGTATTATAAAGTGACAGCTGTAATGAATGGTTGGACACAAATGTTAGAAGATTATTGATTGTACTTGCTGTGCATCAAAACATAGCACTAGGTAGTTTAATATGTCAAATATTAAAGTATTTCTGTACTTTCATTATATTCATTCAGGTTCTTACTTTGAAGCACTTTTATTCATCAGGAAAGTAGTAAAAACATAAACTTTTAAAATAGAACTTGTAATTACCTAAATATGCTTAAATCAGTATTACCTCTTTTTCTTCACTTTTAAGGAAGCATCATTTTAATCCCTAAGTATTACTTTGCATAAATCAGAATCTGATGAAGACACGTGATTCACACAGAATAGTCAAGAAACTAATGAAATAGTTAACATTGAAACGTTAGATTCTAGTTCTCAAAGCATCCTTCAAATACTCTACGGTTTTCTTTACCCTACAGAGAGCACACAAACTTTGAACATAGTGTAAAATATAAAATATGTCTGATTTACATTATTTACATCCATTTATTCACCAGTGACAAACCCATAGGAAATGGGACTTCCCCCAAAGAGACTTCCCTTCATTTATCTTCTGGGGTAAAACTAGCAATATAACAATGTGCTACATAAACAACAGTAAATGCTCCCGGAATAAGGCCTTCCTGATAATCATTGAGTGAATAATATTCTTTGAACAAGGTTTAATGGTTTGGAGAAATGGCTTAGTATTTCAGAGTACATACTATTCCTTCAGAGGAACTAAGTTTCATTCCCAATACCTGCTTCGTGCAACTGATATCCGCCAGAAACTCCAGTTCCAGGGAATCTGACATCGTCTTCCCGACCCTGTGAGGACTTGCATTGATATTTACATATCCTCACACAGACGTGTTTACATATAAAAATTATTAAATATACAATAAATTTAAAACTATGGTTGGGTCTATGGTTGGATCTTGTGAAAAATTTCCTAACCACATTGGCATTTCAATTGCTGTCATTATGCAGGCCACGTTTAGGCAAACATATTGGTGAGATGTCCTGGGTACAGCCTCCCTTCCATCTCTAGAAGACAGTGTTAGCAGCAGGTATCCTGCTCTAACCATCTTTGCAGCCCTTCTTGGCCAATTTCCTCTGAGCCTTGAGTTGCACTGTAGATGAATCAATTTGAGCAGCAACCACCATCATTTATTCTCTGCATTTTGACCAGTGTGGGGTACTGTAATAATCTATAGTCTATAGTCTCTATTGTAAAACGAAGTTTCTTTGGTGAGGAGTGAGAGCTCTACTTACTTGTGAGTACAAAGATAAGTATGGAGTTTTAATATTGTTTATACAGTGTCTATATTAATCATGTATTACAGGGTCGAAGATGTGGCTCAACTGAAGAGCGCTTGCTAAGGATGCCCAAGGCCATAGCTCATTCTTTAACAACAAGAATAGCAAAGTGTGATTAATTTTGTGACTTACAATCTATATGCTTATGTTTGCTAGTTTTATCTTTCCTCTCTGGTGATGATTTTCTTTCCTACTCAGACACATTTTATTTCAATTTGATTGCAGTGATTAAATGCTGCATGTATTTTGCTTTTGTGTAACATTCACAAATTCATTGTCAAGCAAAAACATAAATCTATTCCTCTATGATTTCTTCTGGGCATTTGTTCTTTAAGTCATCTCATGTAGACCAGACTGTCCTCATCCTAGGTAGCACAGGCTGAACTTGAAGTCCTGATCCTTCCTGTTTCCACTTCCAATTACATGTACACTAAGTATTTTATTCACTAACCAAGTTTAGCATATCAATTTTAAACAACTGTTATTTTTACATCTATAGAATGAACATAGATCATTCATTACAGAAAATAATAGGCAGAAATAAATTAAGATTAACCTAATAAGAAGAAAAGTAACTAATAGAGACTTCCATGGAGAACTCAAACTGTCTAACATAATTGGTTCATTCACTTATATAAATATGTGCTCAGGATTAGGCAAAGTCTGATGATTCACTGAAATGATGAGATATTTGATCACTAAATGACCTGCATTAATAAGTGCTACTGAGGTTGTATCCAAAAATAAGAGCAGAGGTGAGAGACCAAAAGGGCAAAGGAACTCCACAGAAGAGAAGCATTTGAATTCATTGCTATAACTCACACTTTAATATCAAAGCAGCTCCCTTCACCTCCTGATGTAGTAATCAAGTTTGATTTTAACATAATTCATTGAAAATAAAAGTACTTTAAAAAAGAACTTATTTGCACACACAAAAAATAAACAGATGCGTATGGGCACTGGAAAATGCGCTGTGATATTCAAAGCACTAAACTATTTAAATCCTATTCACATGCAGTTCCCAATGATCAAATATAATGCACAAAACTGTTATCTCTTTATTTGGACTTTGTACTCTAAAACAATTTTTCTTTGTTACCACATTTAATCAGTCTTTATATTTGTAATCCATCTCCTCAAAGCTTGTCGTGGGAGAAAACTGATGCCGCCTCTCTAAGTAGCCGTTGATTGCTGATGGATCTTCATCTAGGGTTGTGACCTTGTGAAATTTCCTGAAACCAGGTTGGTATGTTGGCTTGTATTGTTAAATTGCATAGATGCAGTTTCCTGCCTAGAAGTCTAGCAGACAGGATCTAGCAGCAGGCGTCCTGGACCTCTGGCTCAGACAATCTTTCCACCCGGTGTCCATGATTTTCCTTGACACTTAGATATAGGAACTGCATTGTATGTGTATCCATGAGCCTGGACACCCCACAGCTACTTATTCTCTGCAATTTGACCGCTTGTGGATCTCTATACTCTGTCTCCATTTGTTGCAGAGAAAACTTCGATGAGTGGTGAAAACTACATTTAATCTCTGCTTATAATAATGAGTATTTAAAATATAGCTAGAAATTATGTTGATTTAGGGAAATGGCAGTAGTAGGTGCTTCTCGAAAGTGTAAGGTCCTCAGCCACTGGTTTCTTGGCTAATCTTACAATTGCAGTCATTGTGGCTCTATTCACAGTAGCTAAAAAATGGAAATAACCGAAATGTCCTTCAAATGATGAATAATGAAAATGTGAGACATATACACGATGGATTTCTATTGGGCTATAAAGAAAAACGAAACCTGCAAGAAAATATAAGAGACTTGAAAATATTATACTGAGTGATGTTACTCAGACCCACAAAGACAAATGTCAGATGTTCTTTGTTATTTGTAGAAGTAGGATAATCTTCAACAACAATGTGATTGCTACAAGAAGATATTGTGGACCTTCCCCCATCCTTCTAAGGATATATAGGGCATAAATAACATCTTTGTTCCTTAAGCTATAGATTAAGGGATTCAACATGGGGATAATCAGGGTGTAAAAGATGAAGGCCACTTTATCAGTATCAAAGGAGTGGCTGGACTTGGGCTGTACATACATAAATATCAAGGTACCATAGAAGACGATGACCCCTGTGAGGTGGGACCCACAAGTAGAGAAAGCCTTGCGCCTGCCCTCAGCAGAGTTCATCCTGAGAACGGCTGTGAGGATGAGTATGTAGGACACAAGGATGATCAGAAGTGAGGAAATCAAACCAAAAGTTGCAGACTCTAATTATCAATTCAACTTCATGTGTATTTGAACAGAGCAAAGATATCAAGGGAATACAGTCACAGAAGAAATGATGAAATGGTGTTGTATCCACAAAAGGATAAAGTGAAGATCTTTAGAGTGATTATTAGAGACACAAATATACTGTAAACATATGGAATTGCCACCAGTGCCCAGCATACCCTCTGTGGCATGATGACAGTGTAGAGCAGAGGTTTACAGATGGCCACATAGCGGTCATAGGACATTGAAGACAGCAAAAAAATTTCACAAGTAATGAAAAGAATAAAGGAAGTTGATAAGGGATTGTATTTTGTTCTGCAACAAAATTTACTAACATTTTGGGGCCCACTGATGTTGAATAGCAAAGATCAGTGACAGCCAGGTGTCTGAGAAAAAAATACATTGGTGTTTGCAGCCTGGAGTCTGTGTTGGTGAGGATGATGATGCTCAAATTTCCCACTGCTGAGATCAAACAGATGACAAGGAGCAACCCAAATAATGGTGCCTGCAGCTCAGGGCGGTCAGTGATGCTTTTCAGAATGAACTCAGTCACCACTGTGCGATTCTGTTTCTCCATGCAGATATATTGCAGGATCAGTTCTGTGTAGAAACAATTCTCGGATCAATACTGATCTGGTTTTCTCACCTGGGGAGCATGTATAGGCAATTCTATTGTAAACAGATATGTTGAAACGTTCTAGTAAAGAATACTTGAAAGCAAATATACATTTAATTTACATGCAGGAATTATAAAAGATAAAGAGATCGAATAGAGATTCTCATATGTTAAATTTATGATTCACAACTATTATTCTATTTATAGAGATAATTTAATGCCTCAATATTTGGAAGTTATTTGCTACTGGCAATGAATGGGTAAAATCTAGTAAGCTTGTTCACATTGTATTGAACTCTGTTTCCAGTCCAAGCAATATCCACATGAGTGAATTTCTTCTTTAGTTAAGAAATGGCTAAGCAATGAAATCAAGGAAAACAAGAGAAGGAAGGAAGGAAGGTGAAAGGGGGAAAAGAGGGAGAGGGGAAAGAAAGGAGGGATGGAGGAGGGAAGGAGAGAGATGATAGATAGATAAAAGATAAAAGAAAGAGAATAAACGGATGACATATGATAGACGGCTGGACAGATGAAAGAGATGATAGATGTGATAGGCAGGATGATTATAGAGTGTGACGTCTGATGATAGAAACAAATGTAGACAGGTATAAATATATAAAACAAAAATTTAGAAAATATTAGGTTTCTCAGTATTTGGTAATTAAATTATGAATAATTATTGCAATAATTTTTCTACTTGTTTTTCATAATAGTGTTCAAGTAGTGACAATTAATACATCCAGGATCATGGAATAAGTATTCTAATTACATACTAAAGCTTTCATAATGCCAAATTCTGAAAATGTACATAAATCATTTATTTAAAATATGGTCTGTAAAATCTTTACATCCATATGTATTAAAGCTGAAAATGTTAACACACTTGTAAATATTGGAAAGATATGCAAACAAAAATTACAACAGATGATACTCTCTTTCCATGATTAGACAAAAAGGCAGATATATTTCTATAGATAGAGTATTTGACATAGTACATAGTATTTCATGTATACAAATGATAGTTTGCAAAAATAATATATTAAACCTCAGTGCCAATATTAAAAGCTGTGATATCCTTGCAATGATGTTTGGAAAGATGAAGCATAATTAAAGGGTTTAGTGTTTTTAATGATATCTAGAAATAATTGGCAGAAATCATTGAATATGTGTGTGTGTGTGTGTGTGTGTGTGTGTGTGTTTATTTGGAATTGATAATCAGACTTGTGGCCTTGTTCATGCTAATCAGGAGCTCTAATACAGAAGAAAACAGCCAACATGTGATTAATTTTTGAGATAGGGCCTCATTATGAAGCTCTGTCCAGGTGTGTACTTGGGAATCTCTTGTTTCCTTCTCTGGAGTGATACAATTTTTTATATATAACCACAAGTGCATTGACTTTAAAGATTGTTATTTACATGTGTATAAGTATTTTTTCTATACAAGAACTTTCTCCTTTACAGTGATAAAATGCTGAAGAAATGGAGAATATGTTAATTACGACATAATACATGCAGATTTCTCCGTTATCCACCCCACTCCCATTCCTAGGACTAAAATTTGGAAAGCTGCCTGCTGTTGTGCTGCACTGCATGTCTTCTATTACTTGTACTTTTAATTCTATTAAATCTTACTTACGTTTATTAATTTAGCAAAAATATTTCAGTTCCATTGTGGCCAGTTTTCTTGCATCTGAAATATACTTATTTGAATGTAACCAATTTGATTGACTGCAGAGAATTCAGGTATCCAGCACCCATGTCAGACAGCTTACAACAACCTGTAACTCCAGCTCAAGCAGGATCTGACATCTGTTCTCCAAAGGTACCAGATATGCACATAACCACATGCAGAATTGCACACATACACAGGAATAAAAATAATAATAAATCTTTAAAAAAACCAAAAAATGATTCATTTTTTTGTGGAACAGCCTGGAAAAATGCCTAGAAATTTGAAAAGACTGGGAGAAAAATAAGTCAGTGGATTGATTTTATACAATAAAGACTCATAATTTCCTTTGGACGAAGTAATAATATATATTAAAAACAGTAAAGATTGAAATTTTTATATGAAATTTCATTTATGTATATAGTGTTTAGAACTGATACTTTACAATACAATACTGTAAGCCCCAAATAAAATACATGCATTATATATAGATGTGTGTTTGTGTGTATGCACATGTATGTGCATTTGTGTGATATCTACAAGTTTTCTAAATATACTACAGCAAATTCTATGTACAAACAAGTGCATAGCCAAATAAAATTATTTGAAATTATTTATTAAGCCTCAAATTAGCAATCTTAGCAAAGAAGAAGGTAAATGATACCTAGGGTAAAATAATTCATTTGGGGCTGAAGAGATGGCTTAGTGGTTAAGAACACTGAGTGCTCTTGCGTAGGATCTGGGTTCAGTTCCCAGCACTCACATGGAAGCTAACAACTGTTGGTAACTCCAATCCCAGGGAATCTGACACCCTTTTCTGACCTCCACAGGCATTGCATGCCACAGATGCACTTGCATACATGCAGGCAATACATTCATACACATACAATAAGAATAGTAAGTATTTTAAAAACTAATTTATTTGAAAAACTGTAATATGGTCAACAATTGTAGAAGAAAAGTTGTTAAGGAATGGTAATGACACAAATCACAGTGAAAACTGTGGTGTCAGACATCAGAGTGTCTGTTACAAGCAAAAAAGGAAGTTGTAAAATTTTTTATTATATGTGAATCTCAACACAGATAAAGTGCGTTTACCTTAATGAAATGTGTGTGAGGTTGTAGTGACTTTGTAGCCATTCCCTGCCTCAATCAAACAACTTTCTCATGTTAAATATAAGATATATCAGGTCACATAAGACAATATCTTCAATACATACAACCAGAACCTGTTACAATCTTGTGTAGCTTTTTGGAGAGAGGTTTGTAATCATAAAATGGTACAAATCATAAAATGGTAAAATGGTACAAGGGCAGATACTCATCTGACATGAAGGATGAACATGTTTCCCTCACCAGCTTTGTCGTTCAGTGGGTACAAACACTGCTCTGCAGTTTGTTAACTTTAAAAGAAATTGCCATTTTCATTTCTATACTCTGAAAAACTCAATCCGATTCCATGTATTGAACTGAATCCAGTTCAAACAAATTCCATGGACGGAAAGGGAATGTTTTGCCATCACCATAAAATTAAGTGCTTTAAAGTGACCCAAAAAAATCAAATGTTTTTAATATTTCAATATGAAGTGGAAACTCCCTTTGCCTTAAGAGGAGATGGAGATTGAATGTCTTTCATCTGATCATTAACATAACAAAAAGGACCTCTATCCTTTAATCACCTAAATATTTGGATGAGAGACAAAATGAAAGAATGAATCAGTTTCAATGACTACTTCCAAAAAATATTAACTTTTCTTTATCTTTCGTTCCCACTTTGTGAACCTGTTGGATAAAATTACATGCATAAATTATATTCTCTAAACACAAACATACAACTTAATATTTCGATCCTGTATGAACATTTAACCTCTAAACTTTGAAGGAAATATTCCAGAGTAAATATGAAGGAAGTAAGGGAGGACCTACTGTGGTTCAGACATCAAAGTGAATGAGAGATGAGCTCTTACTTTATGTATCAAAGCCAGAGCACATAGGGCCAGTCTTGTGGATGGCAGTAACACAGTGTATCTCACAAAACTTCTGTCTTTGTTACTTGTAATGAAACATATCTCTTTATTCCCCCACGTGTTTCTTAATATTTTGTTTTTTTTTTTTTAACAATTTATGGATTTTTTTTCTAACTTCAGAGATTTTCCCTGTGGAGCTTCAAACCATTTGTTGACTATCCCTAAAGCATCTGAATACTTAATGAATTGCCTAGAGGTTGTACACTAATTGTCAGGGCAAATTTGTATTTCACTTTGGAGTTATTATAGGAACCAGCAAACTCATTTGAGTGATATTCAACTTTCTCTTTATTTTTACTATAAAAGTCATA
>NW_008335202.1:98622-105661 GCF_000622305.1 Nannospalax galili
ATTTTTCTGAGCTAGGGTACATCTCTTCTAAAATTGGCTGTACATTTTTAGGTTTACAGATGAATTATTACGCTTATATAATCTTTAACTCATTATAAACTCTATAAGACATAAAATTAAATGAGGTTCCAACGTTAAAAAAGATCTCCACTTCGTTGTCAAAACACACAGTTTCATACAGAAAAATTCATTCCAAGGCAATTGACATTGAGACATTTTCACCTGCCTTTCTAATCTCTATATACATGAAAAAGTCATATTTTTTTAATTGAATTTTTTGTATACACTTCATTGCCCTCCCAGGCTTGGTTCTAAGTCACATGACCATTTTCTTATGGAGGTTTTCACTGTTTATTCTTATCACAGTTGCCATTGCTCAAATATAGATGTAATGCATAGCAGAACTCTGTTATCAGAGAGATACAAAAGTTTAATATTTAGTGTTTTATACTATAAGATTCTTTTCTGTTGACAGTTGTCTTCCTCCCTCTGCATTAATTTATATTTGGACATTTTTCTCTAATTTTGATGACCATACAATCATATCAGAAACATATTATATTCAAAATATTTGATAACACACACACACACCCCACCACCACCACCATTAGGTGGAAATGTTTTCATTACTTATACTCAGATTTAATGTTTAGATATATGTCAACATTTTATAATTTTGCAAGAGATTTTGATGTCATTTTGCATTTTCATTGTGAAAATTCATTAAATCAAGTTCCATGACTCTTCCCGAAAAGCTTCTGTTTTGTGACTATGTATTACTCAGTTTTCTGTGCATTATTAAGTTATTTATCAATTCATCATCAACTAATCGTGTCAATCATCTCAAGAATTCATCTTATAATGTAACTACATGGTTGATTTCTATAAGGTAAAAATTTAAAATGCACTCACAAAAATGACTTGTTTCCCAGCAGTGTGTTGTTTCCACAGAGGAGAAGGCAAAGTGAAACTAGAGGAGGTGACGGCATTTGGGATCCTTCCTATTTCAACAGACACAGCAAGGAGGACGAGGAAAAGCTGATTTATGTGGAGGTGAGAAAAAATAATTGTGAGAGAAAAGGTGTGTCAGAGGTTTTGTCCCATTTCATTGGACTCACCTTAGGACAGGCTAAATGTGCCAGTGTTTATATTAACATGCAGAATTCCATCAGCATGGCAAGTCACGGCAAATGGCAGGTAGACACTAGGCGACATGCACGCTGCGTTTTGTAGGGAGGTCTGGATGATGACACAGCAGTCGTAAGCCATAACAAAGACAAATCATCATCTTGTTCCAAAACCAGTGGCAAGAGACATTTGTGCTTCATGTAAAAGGAAGTTTGCTATTTTAATAATAACTTGCTCAAATAATTGCTTTAATATATGTGGAAACTTTACTTTTGTATGACTATTGCATGTGATATGCCTTTGTAATTTTTCATTTTAGTGTTGTTTGAAGAAGTAATTTTAATCTTCATTGTATAGAAGATTGCAGGTATAGTAAAATAAAAGTCCCATGATGAGTCCAAAATTTCCCTATACAAAATAATAAAATATAGGTAGGAGAGATGGCTCAGCAGTTAGGACCACTGATTGCTCTTGCAGAGGACCTGGGTTTGGTACACAGCACCCACATGGTGGTTAACAGACATCTGTAACTCCAGCCCCAGACGATCTCTTGCTCTTTTCTGACCTCCATGGACACTGAACAGCATGGGTGCACTTACATACATGCAGGCAATACGCTCATGCACACTCATAAAAGAATAGTTAAAAAAAATAAAAATAAAATACCAAAGTGGTCTCAGTGATCTCCTGTTCACTCTTGGTGCCCATAACCGCATACAAGTAAAAACACATGCATATAAATAAACAAACAAGTATTGAAAAATGAATTTTTTCTCCATCCATTCTTTCCTCTTTCCCTCATTTCCCCCACCTTATTTAATGTTGGGATTTCTTTGTGACAGGGAAGGGATTTTGAAGAGCCATTTACTCTTTTTTATATAAACACGTAGCATAACGCACTAATTAAGCCAATATTATTGGTTTTATGGGGGAAGGTAGAAAATTATTTTAATATAATTTCCATTAGGGAATGATTTTCATCTATAAAAGTTTTATGGGCAGGCGCGGCTCACGTGACAGGCACAGCAGGCCTCAGGGTCTCCTCGGTGCGGGCGTCACAGCAGCCGGGCCCCTCCACTCGGTGGACGCCGCCCTTCCGCCCGCTCCACCTCCCGCGCAACCGCTGCTAGCCCAGCCTGGGCTGCGCCTCGCCACGGCGGCCCCTGGCGCCCGGCGGCCGCTGCTTCTGGCAGGCCTGGCACACAGTGCCTCAGCAACATTTGTGGTGAAAGACAGCAGTGGAACAGCTTGTATAATGGCCAACTTCTGTGCCACCTTCTGGACCAGCTGCGAGACTGGGCGTGGTTCACAGAACTCCACCTTTCTTCCGCCATCCTCTGCAGCAGTACTGAATAGCAATAGGTCTTGTGGTGGAGAAAACGCTTCTGAACCCAGCCTCACAATTGCTTTTGAAAGAGGATATTCACTGACATTAAATTTCACAAGGGCTGCAACACGTTACCGAGTTCAGCTCATGCGTTTTGCTTATAACTTGTCAGATAACACAGACGTTCCCTAATGCAAGCTCCGAGGGAATCAAGACCATAGATGCCATAACTGACATTAAAGCAGACATAGACAAAAAGCACTGATGTGTCACGTGCCACCCAGGTCCACATGGGTGATGTGATCGTCATTCTCCAAGATGCCACCATCCAGGCCTACTTGTCAAACAGCAACTTCAGCAAGGAAGAGACACGCTGCAAGCAAGAGGAAACTTCCCCAACCACCGCACCACCCAGCCCCTTGCTGCCACTTGTGCCCACAAACCCTTCAGTGTCCAGGTACAACGTGAGTGGTGAGAACGGAACCTGCCTGCTGGGTATAATGGCACTGGAGCTAAACGTCACCTAAATGCAGAAGGACAACTTGACTATATCAGAGTGTTTAAAATTAACTCAAATGAGTAGTGTTTGTGTACTACCTGCTTATCCTCATAACTGTTCTCTGGATGAACTCTGCTGTGGGAAGGCTCAAGGCTTTCTCTACCTGTGGATTCTGCCTGACATTGGTCATGCTCTTCTATGGAACTTTCATGTATGTGCAGTCTAAATCCAGCCACTCCTTTGACACTGATAAGAGAATATGTTTCAAGATTGACATTCTTGGAGCTGGTCATATTCCAACATGCTTCTAAGTTTAATAAACTTTAGAATAAAAATGGGAAAGTGTTGGGTGATCACTCTGTCTATAAGACAGTGTGCTTAGGGTCCTGATGAGGAGGTGTGCTGGCTATATTGTCAGCTTGGTATGATCTAGCGGCACCTAGGAAAGGAGCCTTTGTGCCAGACTGTGAGGGGTTTTCTTGATCACTTTAACAGAAGCTTAAAGACTCCTCCTAAATGTGGGGGACACTATTTAAAAAATTGGTTTCCAGGCTACATAAAAGAGAGAACAGGAGCTGAGCACCAACCCTCACCACCCCTGCTTCCTGAGTGTAGATGCAGTGTGACCAGGCACCTTGAGGTCCTGCTGCCATGACTTCCCCTCCATTATGCATCTGCTGGGACTGGAATATTGTAAGCTCACAAAAACCCTTATCTCCCTAAAGTTGCTTTTCTCAGGATATTTTGTCACAGCAAAAAGAAAAGTAACTAAACTATTGGGGAATTTATTTACTTTTTTTCATTTATGGAAAAACGAAACCCACCATAAAACATTTTTTTTAAAGGAGACTTTTTATTAGTATTGTTGCAGATAATGCATTACATAAGCTGATCCTCACTGTACAACCCACCCAAGCCACAGAGGACAGGTCAGCAGTGTGAATCTATTATTGCACATAGTACAGAAACAGGGCCACCCTGAACACCAACAGAAGGCTAGAAATTACAAAAAGTAAGTAAAAATAATGCCTTTTTCTATTTAGAAATGTGCCAGCTCGTGGGTAGAAAAGCATGGAAAACATCAGTAGTTATGTCCCCGAGCCAGACTGCAGGCTGGGGCCCTCACCAGGCCCCCAGGTCAGGCAGCCCAATCTGAACATCCAGAGGTTCGCCATTTGCTCACTTGCATAGTAGGCCTTCCCTGCAATCCTCTTTCTAGCTTCCTAAGCATGCAGCTTAATGATCAGCCACCCTTATCAGGCCCAAGTGTTTGGACCAGAGATTCACTTTGTAAGGCTTAAATCTGAGTAAAGAATGAAGAAACCAAACACCAAATCTTAAAAAGTCAAATTTGCTCCTTAATAATTAGTAGATGTGAAAAACATTATCATTGAAATCTACCTGATGACTTTATGTCCATGCTCAGATGCCAAGGAGCTCAGAAAGTAATGGACTGTGACTAGTGATAATCTGATATATAGAGATTGGAAATGTATGTGCAAACATCTTAATGTCAATTGCATTAAAAATGAACTTTTACCTAAAAATGAACAGCCAATTTTGTAAGAGATGTAGCCTAACTCAGAATATTGTTATTGAATATGTCAATGCTGATGTAATAAAATGCTTCTTCTAAGTATGTGATTATTAAAAAACAAATAAATAAAACCTTTTTTTAAAAAAAATAAATAAATACCACATAAAAAAAGTCCAATGAATAGACCCCGTGCAAATTCAGAAAAGCACTCTCGCCCTCCTTAGAGTTCTACTTTGGTGATATTAACATTTAACAAGTTAGCAAAATTAACACCATTTCAATAGTTACTCCTCTGTGCATAGTAAATGTTGCAAGATGAACTTCACATTTGATAAAGTAGATTTGAAAGCAGTTTGCCAGAAAGTGTGCCTCCCTTCCACACCTATCTAAGGTCAGGGTCATAAGAACAGGCCTCTCTGCGTCTGCGGTGCACCCGCCCACCCGCCAGGCTAGATGGTCTGGTAGCCAAGACTCCTCTTCCTGCTGATGAGGACGATGAGGAGCAGCCCTACCAAGGCACTGCCCGCAGCAATGGGGATCAACATGTTATTCCCATCCAGCACACATTCTTCTACAGACCCAAACCTGTCATTTTCAACCTTGAAAGCCTGCATCTGAATGCTGAAAACATTCAAGGAAAATGCCTTGGTGATAAGGATCTGCTCCTCACTGATGCACTTGTATGAGTTCCCAATGGTGGCCTGCAGAGCTCTCAGCGAGCTGTTGGCAGCTCTGAATGTGTGTTCAACTGGATTCCTTGTAGGAAAAACTGGCTAGAATTTGCATTTATCCCAAACCCCAACACCAGGATACTCTTCAAGTACCATAGGTTCAGGGTCAACATGTGGGTGCTACAGGGCCCATTAGATATGAGTAGTAGTCACAGCGTAGTGCAGAGGGGAACAGATAGCTACATAGGGGTCATAGGGCATCACAGACAATAAAATCTTCACACACAATAAAAAGAAGAAAAAGGTAGCTGTTTAGCACAAAGATAATAAGAAATTGTATTCAAGTTCACAACAAAATTTTCTACCATTTTGGGGCCCACAGCTATTGAATATCCAACATCGACAGCCAAGTGTCTAAACAAAAATTATGTGGGTGTTTTCCATCTGGAGTTCATCATCAGTGATGATGATGGTGATGATAAGGATGAGGATGATTATGATGCCCAAGTTGCGCACTACTTCGATAAGATAGCTAATGAAGAAAACCCCAAATAATTGGGCCAGCATCACATGGCAGTCAGTGATGCCCATCAGGTGTAATTCAATCACCACTTTGGGGTTGTGTTTTCCACCCAGGCTTGTCACAGAATTTATTCTTCAAAAGATCAACCGAATGCTCAAGAGATTTCTAGTGTTATCATCATGTGGTCATTTATTAAGCAGTGCTACTATACACTAGGTATATTAAAACTATCCAATAATTGATATTTCAAGATATAAAAATTTATATACAGGAAGAACCAAAAATAGATATGGAGGGATCAGAGTTGTACTCCTCATGTGAGGTGATTTTACTGACACAGAACATTACTTAATAGTCAGGATATATTTTGTTTGTCCCAACTTGGAGGTGAACTGCTGTTGGTAATGAATGGGTAGCACAGGAAAGCTCTAAACATCTACTTTGCAACATCCAGCACAAAATGATATTTACATTCACAACAATAACTTTTTACTTATTTAGTGAATCATGCAACATACATAGATAATGGAGACAAATGGTTGATATATAAATAATGGAAAAAAATGAATCTAAAGATGTAGTTGCATAGATATAATATATAAAACTTAAGCAGTCTTTCTGGTGTTAGGTAGATGGTTAATAATTATTTTCATAATTATTTAAATCATTTATAAGTAATCACAATCAAAATCACATTCAATAATATCACACAATAAGTATTCTATCTATACAGTATTATTTTCTATGCCAATTTCCAGAAATGCATATAAATCACTAAATTTATTTAGGGAATATTTATTTTATTTTATGTGTATGTGTGTGTAACTGAGAATACATATGTGTACCACATGCATAAAGGCCAGAAAAGGGTACCAGATCATCCTGAACTATATGGTGCTGGGAATTAAATCCAGGTCCTCTGCAAAAGCAAGAAGTGCTTTAATCACTGAACCATCCCCTCAGTCCTGTATTCCTCTACTTTAAAAAGGAGTTTGGGTTTTGGACATAGCTCAGTTGGTAGAGTGCTCGTCTCACATGCACAAATCACTGGATTAGATTCCTAACATTGTATAAAAGTGGTAGTATGTGTCTTTAATATTACCACTCTGACAGTGGGAATAGGAGGATCAAAAACTGAAAGTCATGCTCAGTTATTAAGCAAATTTGGAGCCATCCTGGGATACATGGGATCCTATGGAAAGTCAAAACAAAACAAAACTCTGTAGTCCTTACACCTACATATGTGTTTGGTACACTGAAAGTGTTAATACCCTTGGTAAATATTGGAGAGATGCATGAATAAAAAAATTAACTAACCTTTAGGAAATTTTTTGACTTAAACTTTGAAATACAT
>NW_008335202.1:105833-122158 GCF_000622305.1 Nannospalax galili
AATTAAAAAATTAACTAATCTTTAGGAAATTTTTTGACTTAAACTTTGAAATACATTCATATACATCATATGATAACTAATATACTATTTAACACATAAAAAGAATACTTTTGACATTAGTCTAAAACTCTATATCCTTTTACAAACAATTTATGGTCTTGCAATGTTGTTTGGAAAAAAGAAAAGACTTAATGGTTTAATGTTTCTTTCCATGGAGTTACTAAGGATGATTATTTTGGGGGATGCTAGAAACAATTGCCCAGTGTTTTGTCCATACTTCTTAATAGCTTTGCCATTGAGCTACATCAGAACTTGATTTGTTTAGAAAAAGGGTTGTCTTGCGTAGGCAAATTTTACTTCTGAGAGGCATGGCTTCCAGCTCCCTCCTCCCACCATCCTTACCACAAACATAGATAATATTCCCCCCCTACAGTTTAGGGGAAAAAAGGAATTTACTAGGCTTACTAACAGAGCATAGGGTGGAGAAGGGGGTAATTTACAAAGGTGTTGACAAGCATGGGCTGCCTTCCTACATCCTGGCCAGGAACTCCTGATCCTTGGTGGTAGCCCAAGATGATGAAGGTCACTCACTTTCTCTGGCTTCCCCTCTCCATATCCTTACTCCCTCCACCTCATGTAGATAAGGCCAACTGATTGGGTGGAGGACCATGAGTGATTCCCTGGAGGAGAAGGCATCTGTCCACTGCTTGCCAGTCCAGCTTGCCACAAGGAGGACAAGCTCATCCAACATCTTGTGCAGCCCCAGATAATCCAGCAACCACAGAATTCCTTCCTCCACCTCTAGAGAGCTACAGTTATTGTTTTTTAACCATAACAATACTTATATGAAAGGACATTTTTTACAGGTGTATATGTGCATTCATTTTCATAGAGATTTAGTGTCACTGCCAGTAGTAAAATGATGGGTAAATGAAGAATATGATGACTATATTAATTAAATCTTAATATGTGTGAATTTATAAAATTGTATACAAATTTTAAATATCAATAGAGAAATCATAGGAAGGGAAAATCACTTGAAAAATTAGATTTTATAAATGTGAAATTATCTTTATTGAAAAAAGATAAATAGGAGAATGATTTTATAGACAATGAGACATGGGTGCCAATGAGATTAGGTCATTAAAATCAATCTGGGACTTTCTGCTGAATTCAAGCACCACTGGGTTAGAACTCTCCCACCCAATGCCATATTATGGTTGGTCAGGAGCCAGTGTTCCTCAGAGGCTGGGATCTGTCTCATTAATCAGGAGCATATTGTTCTCATGAGTCTTTGCACTCATGAATAGTGGTCTGGATAAATTGTTACCAGCAGATTACAAAAGAGGGGCCTATGGGTGCAAGAATTAAGATGGTTGTAAAAGAGTAAGAACTGATATGAGCCAGAGGTCCAGGATGAGTCCTGAAAACATTTGTCCTGTGATTCTGATTCCAGTTGTCTACTTTTTGAAAAAATTCAGCTAGGTTCTTCCTATGTCTCTGCCAAGACCAGACTAATTTGCACAAAAACAGTATTCCTCTTTTAAGACAGGAAAAACCCACCTTTTTAGCTTTCAGGAAATCTTATGCCTCCTATATTGGACTGTGACTGCTCCTAAGTAGCGTACTTGTTGCTGGATTCCTATCAGGGCTTGGGAGACTTCATGAAGGCTTTCTTGTAAGTTTGAGATAAGTCATGGTATCATGTTACTATATGGCTAACCCTCCCCCATTCCTGTGCCAATAGCTGCTGTTACCGCTGAGGCCACAAATATGTAGATTCTATTTAATGGTTGAGTGGCCGATTAAAGACTGGAAAGCTCTGGATATTGGGGGCCATGTCTCCATTTGGGCATAAGTCTACTAGATTTGAGTAAGAGTTTGAGACCCCCAGGAGGTCTTAAGAGGAGTTGGCATCAGCCCAGGGCTGACTCTGGAGAGAATTGCTCCTCTGGAATGAGCTGGAGACCTGAGATCATATCTTATTAAAATGTGGCGGCGTGTTGTCCTTGTGGTCCTGGAACAGACATTAATCAGGAAAAAAATGAATCCAAGAGCTGAGACCCGATTGGTAAGTGGCAGCGGGGCACTGGCAAAGTCTGGAGTCCCCGGAGGGGACTGAGTCAATATGAGCCCTGTGCTATGTGGCTGAGGTAGGGGAGCTGGGCTTTAGGCTAAGTGACAAGCTGACTTTAGAATGAATGAATATCTCATTCTATTTGAAACCTCAGCACATTTTGTTTTGATTTTGCTTCTTTATTTAAGGTACTATTAAAATATGACCTCATTTATTTTATGAGTTTGCATACTCATTTGATAGTCAGATTTTTAGAAATTTATTTTTATTTTTTATTTTATGTATATGTGTGTATTGCCTGCATGTAGGTAAGAGTAGGCTGTGCAATGCTCATGGAGGAAAGAGGAGGCTGTCAGATCCCCTGGAACTGGAGTTGCAGACAGTTGCTAGCAGCCCTATAGGTGCTGGGATTCGAACCTGGGTCTTCTGCAAGAACAGCCAGTGTTCTTAACCACTGAGCCATCGCTCCAGCCCTCAGTCAGATATTTTAAACTTTCACCTTTCTCTGTAAAAGATTTAAGAATTGTCTGTTGAAACATTCAGTAGACTATAAAATGATTTAGGGTGATATTATTTAAGCATCGATAAATTGTACACAACAATAAATAGTATCAATGATTTACTTATCTCTGTTCAACTTATATTTTGCAGAAAAGCAGACCATTTCTGAATGAATATGAAATCTGATGAAATTCACTGTGTATTTTTTGTCATAAGAAGAATATACAATATTGGAGCTAGAGAGATGGCTTAGTGGTTAAGCAAGCTTCCTGGCGCTGCACAGGACTGGCGTCCAGTTCCCAGCACCCATATCAGGTGGCTCACAACTGCCGGGAACTTTAGTTCCTAGGAATCCATCATGCTTCCTGGCCTCTGCGGGCACTTGCACACATTTGTGCAAACACACGGACACATACACAAATAAAAATAAATTAAATTAAAAAATATAAAATACAATTTACAATATTTATCTCTGCATACCCGTATACATTTAGTTTTTATATTCCAATAGACTATTATAGTCACGTTTGATTATCTAGAAATTGTTTTATTTCATGGTAATATAACAAAATATTTCATGTCTTTCCATGTCCTACATAAAGCCCCATTAATTTTAAATTGTAAGAAAATGGAAAAAACGCAGTGGCTATTAGAATACGTGGTGAATGAAAGAAGCCCAGCAGGCAGCCCTTAAACCTGGATACATTATCACAGGACACTGTAGCTACAAATAAAGTGCAGTCCAACTCCTAGCAGTACGTTTGCTTTCTCTAATTTCTGTCATCAAGTTGATCCTCGTAATTCTAAACCAAAATTTGTACATTGTCATATGGAAAATTGTGAGGAAAAGCAGAAGAGAGAGCAGATCTCCTTTGTCAGAGCAGTTATTTTATGCAAGAAAAAACCAAACAGGTTGGATGGAGGCCTCAGTGACTGAGAGAGCTTGCTGTGCTTGCTGAAAACCTGGGTTCAGTTTCCAGCATCCGCATCAGGTAGCTCACCCCTGCCTGTAACTCCAGTTCCTTGGGACCCAACACACCTTCTTCATGCAGCTGAGGGCACTGGGCACAAATGTTGCATATAAAGTCATACAGGCACATACACATACACATGATCACCCTTCACTTGCCAACCTCATAATATGATCACAAGTGATTAAATATGATCCACAGAAGTGTGTCAATCATAGAACAAGAACGGTACTTGTAGGCAAAGAACAAAACTTACACAGCACACACACAATGACAGCAGTCCACTGTATCGATAAGGGTGCCACGGGAACATTTTAAATCTTCTTTTATGTATCATACACTCTCTGCTGCATGTTTGCATTTTGATAAATATGTTGCACCATACAAAAGAATTTCATTTTTATAATTAATTTCTTGCCTTCAGTGAAGCCAGAATTATATACAGCATTGTTCACAGATGAATCTATAGCATTTTTGGCATTTGACTAAAAAATACCTAGTATATATTGTATATTGAATCTTTTTCTACTAGATAAATGGTCTAAAACAAAGGACAGCAGATTCTAATCCAATCTTGATTTATATAACACATCAATGCAGCTTGTAAGGCAGAAAAACACATATCTTTTTCCATGTCCTTTGTAGGGCACATTTTACATCTTTATTTCTCAAACTATACATCAAGGGATTCAACATGGGGATAACCATGGTATAAAAGGAGTGACTTGATTTAGGCTGCATGTACATAAATAATAAAGTCCCATAGAAGACTGTGACCACTGAGAGGTGGGACCCACAGGTGGAGAAAGCCTTGCGCCTGCCCTCAGCAGAGTTCATCCTGAGAACATCTATGAGGATGAGCAGGTAGAACACAAGGTCGACCAGGAGAGAGGACATCAAATTAAAAGCAGCCAAGATCAGAATGATCACTTCTATTTCCTGAGTGTCTGAGCAGATCAGTGGTAATAAGGGGATGCTGTCACAATAGAAGTGGTTAATGACATTATACCCACAAAAGGATAAGGTGAAAATCTTTATGGTGACTAAAAGAGCCACAAATGTACTATAGAGATAAGGAATTGCCACCATCACCTGACATAATCTTTGAGACCTGATGAAAGTATAGAGCAGAGGGTTACAAATGGCCACATTGCGATCATAAGACATCGCAGAGAGAAGAAACAGTTCACAAGCAATGAACACAAGAAAGACAGCTAGCTGTGCTACACAAAGTTTAAAGGATATTGTATTTTGATCCACAACAAAATTTACTAATATTTTGGGTCCCACAGATGTAGAATAACCAAGATCTGTGAGAGCCAGGTGTCTGAGAAAGAAGTACATGGGGGTTTGCAGCCGGCAGTCCACCGTGGAGAGGACGATCATGCCTAAGTTGGCCACCGTTGAGATCAGATAGATGAAGGGTAACAGCCTAAATAATGGGGCCTGCAGCTCAGGGCGGTCAGCGATGCCCATCAGGATGAATTCAGTCACCACTGTCAAACTGTATTTCTCCATCTGTGCTTATCACAAAATATGTTCTGTATAGACACAATAGTGAAGTAAGTGCATTTTAAGTTTTATCAAATGGGGGATTAAGTGAAGCTAGTATGTGCTTAAGTAAGGCTTATGTAAGGGCTTAGATTTCAAATATGGAGTATATAAAGATAAATACTAGGATCATTTTTTCAGTATCTAGAGAAATTTTGCTTGCCTCAATTGGAGGGTGATCTATGACTAGCATCTAATAGTTAATAGCTAATCAGGTACATATGTCTAATACACAACCCCAAATCCTAATCATATCAGTAACAGCCTTGCTTGCGGATGAGAAATCCTGACATAAAACAGATCAGTAAGTATGTAGGTAGACTCATGTAATTGATCAGTCAATAGAAAATGGATACAGGGGTAGATGACATATATATATCATAGATGGATAGAGAGATTAATAAATAGATCCAGATTATAACTATATTTATATGAAGTATAGAAAATCCTTAAGATTCATAAAACCTTTCATACTAAGTAAATGGGTAAGTAGTCTTTACATTGTCTAGTGACCATTTACATAATTAAAACTAATGAATAAATTGAAATTCACTTAATAAACTATATAATTCATTTGCCAATAATCTACTAGGATGTTATAATGCCATATTCTAAAAATGCATATAATGTCCTGCTTCAAAATATAGTCCTGAACAGCCACATACTTACAGGTGGAAGAGCTAAGTCTGTTGGATACTAAGTAAATGTGTCAATAAAAACTTTATGAAACCACATTAAAAATTACATAAAGAAAGAGGGCAAATGTATATGCACATTGATATAGTCTCTATTACATCAATTACATTAATATTGTATGCAGAGATTACTTCCTAAAAATTATTTAACTAAAACTATTTACATACACCAATTGAAATATTTTTCCATGATTGAGAATGTCCAAGGCTGATTAATTGATGTGTTCATACTATCTATTTAAAAATTTTAAATAGCATGTACAATTCTTATTTTGAAGTGCTGGCCGTAACTTACTTGAATCAAGCTCCGTCACATATGCTTGTGCTCATTCTTCTGCACAGCGGCTTTGCTTCTTTGTTTGGGCCAACAAGATGAATAAGTTAGGAACAAGGAAAGCCAAATCCGTACAACTCACCCCAAACTGCATCTATTCCCCCGGACTCAATGGCTAACATTGAATAGAAGCTGCTATTCTAAATTATTTCTCTTATCTTTTTCCTAACAGTTTTGCATCATTCTTGAGATAGCATCTCCCTGTGTTTTCCAGGCTCATCTTGAACACTGAATTCTTTTCCCACATCTTCCAAATTTCCAGAATTAAGGAGTGAGTCTCCGTTCCTTGTCCTCATAGCAGCTTTAGTTATATTTCATGGAAGTTAGTAATATTAACTTTTCTCTTAGCCGTGCCATGTCCTTGAAATAAAGACCTTCATGTTGTATGACAGATGTATGTTATAAGCACACGAGGAAGCATGAGGGAATAACTGCTTAAGAGATAGAGACAATTGTTATTCATGAGTCACAATGAAAATATGATTAGATGCAGGTGGATCTCTGTGAGTTCAAGGCCAGCCTGGTCTACATAGTGAGTTCCAGGACAGCTGGGGCTACAGGGAGACCCTGTCTCAAAAAGACCAAAAGAAAGAAAAAGAAAGAAAATATGATTAAATGGGTATTATATTTGAAAGAGAAATTTTTAAAGTTTGACATTTTTATAAAAATTTTTGTAAAATTCTACAATTTTTGTTCTAACACAGTCAGAAATACCCTTGTAATAATATTTACATGGATTCATGTGATGTAAACTCTAGTGAAGTAAATCCAAAATGACTTCTTCCAAATATGGTGCAGCACATAATGCAGAAAAGCAAATGTAAAAGGTAAAATGTAAGGATGTGTGTGTCTAACAACACAGCCTGAAAGGGTGGGTTATAAGGGTGGTAGCATTTAAGTGGAGGTCATTATTACTGTAAAAATCATGTACACCAATGTGTCCCCAATTAAAAAGAGAAAGAGAAATGACTGTCTACAGTAAAACTGCAGTGAAAGAACTTTATGACTAAGCAAAACAGGAACAAAGCACATAATTTTGCAACATTAAATTAAATACAAAGGTGACTATGTTTTTTAAAATTTTATAAAACCTTATTTACATTGCTGTAGCTACATGATTATCTGCCAAATGCAAGCGCCTTGCCTACATTAGGAAAATAAAGAGCTACTGAGATGATAACATTAGTTTTCTTCAAGAAATCCAATAAAATACTTCAAATACTATTTTTCTTGTTTATATTATAGTTGGTTAATTACAGGAAAAGTTAAAAAGACAAACATGGTAATTAAGAAATTTCTTAAGATAAAGACTGATTAAAAATATTTATCTCTCCAGATTTGAATTTCAATAGCACGAAACAAATTGCTTTTGTATAGTTTACTATCTTGACTGAAGACTGTAATTTGGTCAATATTCTGACAAAAATTTCTTAGAACACATTGTGAAATAAAAATCGCTTTTCTATCATGAAGAAACTGGGTCCTTAAAACTTCCTAATCCTCACATAACATTCTCTCCTCAATATGAAGCAGAAACTGCATTTTTTTGTTCAAGAAATTAGGATATATATATATATGTTATATATCCATATATATATAATTCTTAGATTTTAAGTTGCTTTTAAAGTCCTTAAAACAGTCTTGAATCACTACAGATCTGAGTATTTAAATGCATATTAAAACAAGACACAATCCACCCTGCTTTAAATTCTGATACGCTTCATTTATTTCTCTTCCTACTTCCTGTTTTCATTAGCTGTAATATACACAAGATCACACTGCCAAATACCAAAAACAATCGCTCAATCTTTAGAGAATAAAAAGAAAGGAAACAGAATCTGTCGCTCAAGATGACCATGAACTGTGTCCTCTTGAATCAACATTTTCTGTCCTGGGATCCTAGGCATGTACCACTACGCCACACTTAAAATAATTTTTTTTTTGGTCTTTTTGAGACAGGGTCTCTCTGTAGCCCCAGCTGTCCTGGAACTCACTATGTAGGCCAGGCTGGCCTTGAACTCACAGAGATCTGCCTGCCTCTGCCTCCCAAATGCTGGGATTAAAGGCGTGCGCCACCATGCCTGGCTAATTTTTTATCACATAAACACAATGCATATTTCCTTTGTGTTTATTTTATAAACTTATTTGAAAGCATTCACAAACTAATGTGAAAAAATTAGAAAGGAGAATGGCCCTATTCCTGCTCAGAAATCATGGAAACAGGATCACAGATAGCCCTCATGCCGGCAAAGCCTGAGTAAATTCTAACCCTTTCTGTGATATCTGTGATGTCTGGCACTTTGTGGTCCTTCTCTCTTACCTGTACTAAGTGTCTGAAAACTCTCTTCAGATTCTCCCATTTGTTTCTTGGCATGGGGTGTTAAAGGACAATTTATGGATTTTTTTTTTTTACCTTTGCAGGTTTCCCTGAGGAGTTGCCAAGCAATTTATTATTAGCCTCAAAACCCTTGCATGATGTTTAATGAAATGCATGGAGATTGTCAACTAATTGACAGAAAACATTTTTATTGCATTGTGATTTTGTATATTAACTGATGACTTGAGTCAGCTCTCCAACTTCTGGGTTTTATCCAAAGTACTGGTAAAAAAGACCTCAGGAAGATTAAGATATGCACTACAGAATAATTCAAAATGTCGTGATGTACCATTTGACCTAAACACATTTATGGATAGATGGGAAATTACAATGTGGTAGAAAGGCAGAATGAGCTTAAAGTTTGCCTTGATGGGACTGGAGAGATAGCACAGCGGTTAAGAGCACTGGCTGCTCTTGAAAAGGACCCCAGTTTGATTCCTGGCACACACATGGTGGCTAAAAATGGTCTGTAACTCCAGTTCCAGGGGATTCAATGCCCTCTTAAGACCCCTGCAGGCATTGCAGGACACAGTTATGTTTATATATATGCAGGCAATATACTCATACACAGAAAATAAAAATGATAAATAAAATATTTTAAAGATTAGCCTTGAAATTACACAGATTAGTGTGAGATACTAAGAGTGGACCTAGAGAACATGATATTAATGAGATAAACTTTTCACAGCAGGGTGAATATTACATGTTCCCACTTTGTTGAATTATGGAAAACACCCAAACTTATAGAATCAGAAATTAAAAAGAAATGGATAAGGTTTGGGAGCAGTAAGGAGATGCAAATAATGACTTCACATCTTCTTTTCACAAAATGAAAGGGTTCAAGATAGTGTTGAAAACATACTGCATCTGTATTTAACAGTACTGGACTGGACACTGTAAACCTCCGATCTAAGCACAAATGAATTTAATAAAAACAATTAGGTCTCAACACATAACACATCGACTTTTAATCTTGAAAACATCATATTAATTCAAAGTAACAAGGGAAAAAGTCCACCCTTATGAATCCTCTATGAAGTATTCATAGTGTAACGAGGTGTAAAGATGGACATCAAATGAGAAGGGGCTAAAGGAAATGAGAAATGGGAGGGCTCACATAATGTGTATGTTGTAACAGAAACATCTTACAACTGCATACAGGTGGGGGTATTCCAACATTGTGGATGTGCTAACAGCCAATTAACAGTTTACTTTTGATTTAAAATAATCAGTATTGAGGCAAGTGAACTTTACCTGAGTAAACTGAGGGGGGAGGGAGGTGAGACAGAGAGACAGAAAGGAGAGATAAATAAAGCTTAGGTGATATGAAAAACCAGATGGAAATACGTTAGCTCAAAAACCTTCTGAAAAAATACACATACAATATCTGAACATGAGTGCATGTGTATACCTGAAGGCTATATAATAAGAAACACAGTGCCAGACAGGAGAAACCTCTCTTCGAGTTGTTGGTCAGGGTAGTCCATGAGACTCCCCAAATAGCACAGGCTATTGCCACAACCCTTGATTACCTCCTAGAACTTGAAGGTAAGACCTAGTGGTGAATATAGGACATACTTCAGACCCAGGGCATGGAACAAAGGAGCTGGAACTGTCGAAGCCTCCTCCCTGAAGACTAGCTAATAGTTCTAGAGGACAGTATGCACG
The DNA here is from genome assembly GCF_000622305.1 of Nannospalax galili. Taxonomy (NCBI): domain Eukaryota; kingdom Metazoa; phylum Chordata; class Mammalia; order Rodentia; family Spalacidae; genus Nannospalax; species Nannospalax galili. Next base: position 116,008 of record NW_008335202.1, read on the forward strand.
CTGCTAAGGGAGAAACATCACTCAGTGTTCTAACCAGAGCTTTAGCACATAATAACCACAGCACTGACAGGCCCAACAAACTACACCAGTGCAGTATTGGCACTTTTATCTTGGGGTAATCAACAGCTGTCTAATTGAACTCAGATGTGTCATTATAAACATAGCCAAATATACATGGTTGGAGTGGTCATAGACCCTAGAGAAAGCTGTCCTGTCATTCCCCTAGACAAATGTAATTTCTTACTATATGCTAAATATGAACCCTTATATATATAGAGAGAGAAGTATATCATTTATCACCCATGAAAGAAACTTCTTTTTAGAACAGATTGAGACTATTACAGAGCTCCACAACTGATCAAACACAGAGAATAAATTTTTGTGAGATGTCCAACCCCACCTGATACATCAACAATGGAATATCTACACCTGAGGAACGCGGAGCACAGTGGAACAGGGGATGGAATACTAACGCATCTCTCAACTCTCATTAATGAAGCTTCCTTATGCAACAGAAGGCAATGCACACAGAAGGCTGTAATTCGCCAAAGTGTAGAGTGTAAGAGAAGTGAGTGAGTGTCCATGGATAGAAGCACTCTATTAAAACTTACCCACCCATAGCTCCTGAACTATTGCAAAAGAGGAGGCAGAAAGATTCCAAGACCCATGCTTGGGGCATGGTCATACAAAGAAAGAATCTTCCATGATCCTGGAAACTTGCTCACATAAACACAGCAATGGTGACAACATGCACAGAACAAATGCAAACTCAATTGGACAAAAACCCAGCATAGAACTGGAGAAATGGGCACTAGCCCCAACCTTAGCTGAGAAACTACTGGCAGCTGATCACTGCTGGGTGAGGGAGGGTTGATCTTCTTTGGGGGAATGACTCTAGATAGGCTGACTGGACTCCAGTAGATGAGCTCACACTGAGGCAGAGGCACACTGGGTACTTAAACTTCATTCAATCGGCCTTGACAGAATGCATGAAATCTGATGTGTGTGGGGGTAGATATAGGAGGGTGCAGATAGGGCAGGGGGTCTGGTTATGATTTAGATGTATATTGCATTAAATGCTCAAAAATTCGCTACAATGTACATGGAGGAAAAAATGAGCTGAGATATAACTCATGTTTTTGTTTGGTGTCTTTTTCATAAAACTACCTGCTTATATTTTGTTCCTATAATTTGTAGATGTTTTTGCTAATAAATTCTGCCTATTATGCAAGAAAAAAATTAGATTGTAATTAGTTTATGCTTTGTGGGGTTATGTAGAAGCTTCACATTTTGTGTTCTCATAGTCATTTGGGTTTGGAGATAACAAATTTCCAAATTTAAATTGTATATAACAAAGAAGATATTCTAACATTAATATGTACATTAAAGATTAGTAATAAAATTATTTTCTTAGTTTGAAATATTCATTTTATGATCTATGAAATGAGAGTCTCATCTATTCACATATTTTAAATAATCAATGTTTTTATCATGAAATACTTCACAAATATTTTGTAGGTTTAGAGCCCTTTTTAGGCACTTCCATCTTTCCATGAACCCTTGTCTGATTCAATTCTCTCCATTACCAGGAGCACCTACAAGCCAACGTTTAAAACTGTGTGTCAGGTTGGGCATGGTGGTACACGCCTTTAATTCCAGCACTCCGGATCCAGAGGCAGGCAGATCTTTGTGAGTTCAAGGGCAGCCTGGTCTACATAGTGAGTTCTAGGACAGCTGGGGCTACAAGGAGACCCTGTCTCAAAAAGACAAGAAAACAAACAAAAACAAAACAAAACAAAACCTGTGGTCAATTTATGGATAAATAAGAATGATAAGTTTCTACACTTATAATTTTGGGTTATTATAAAATAGCAGATAAAAAATAACCATAAAGTTATTCTTAATTTGTACTTTTCCTTTTATGTACATATTATAAGAAATTCTATGGCTTTGTTATGAATTACTTTAACAGAGAACAATGAAGCATGTGAAATTGTAAACAAAATAATTTTGAATTGAACTTAAACAGCTGTTATTTTTTGCCTTACAAATATACAGAGTTAGCACAAATCTGCATTGTGCAGAGACATACAAATATGAATGACAATTATTTATTGTTAATATTTGAAGGATGGAATTCCTTGACACATAAAAGATCCCTCTAAGGGAAGAAATCATTTGTATTACCATTAAGTTTATCAAACTTATTTTAGAAAACACCCTTTTATTTTGCCCTATGCATTTATCCTGTGATGATATTGACGTCTATGATAAATAAAGGGAATTCTTGAAGGACAAAGTAAATTGAAAACTATTAACTTAAAATTAATAAATGAAATGAAGATGAAGAAAGAGAGAATAATACCACCAACTTGTATTTTAGTCCAATATATATTTGCATTGAAATTGAATTATGGTAGAATTGGGGATAGGAGTGAGCACAGCTGAACGAATTCTTGTCACTTTGTTCTTGGAATTGGACAGTGAGGAAGGAAGACAGCTACAAAACTGCAAATAGTGTAGGGATTAAAGAAATTTGGGACAAAGGGTGAGTAGGAACTAGACCAGTAAGAGTTCCTATAATGATGGTTTCAGAAGGAGCCAGACGTGGCCTATCAGTTCTATATTCTCTCATTTATGTGTGTGTGTGTGTGTGTGTGTGTGTGTGTGTGTGTGTGTGAGTGTGTGTGTGCATGTGTGTGTTTGAGACAGGGTCTCAGTGTAGTGTAAGTGGCCTGGAACTCACTATGTAGATCAGGCAGGCCTTGATCTCACACAGATCTGCCTGCCTCTGCTTCCTGAGTGCTGGGATTAAAGGCGTGTGCTATCATACCCACAATCCTTAAACTTAAATATAACCTTTAAATGCTCAGGATACGAGTATTTATAAAATGGGTTATGTTGTTGTCGAATAGATGATATAATAACGGAAAAAATACTTCTTATACAAGCTAAGTAAACATAGTGCAGACTGCTTCATAAACACAAGGCAAGAGCAAAGTCCTTTGAATATAATCAGGTACCAATAACTGCAAAGAAATGTGTTTGAGATCCCAAGAGACAAACTGCTCAAACTTTATTTTCATTTTTATTATGTGATTTTTATTTAACCATTAAGAGAGAACTATAAAATTGTTTAAAATTGTAAATATCAGAGAATGCAAAATATTTAGATACAAATTGAATATTAGAAAATATGGTAGATATCATCTAAACATGTCTATGTAAATCTGTATGTTTTTGTATATCTCAAGTAGTCTCAGTTCTTATGTAAAGTACATGTATAAATACATATCATTATAAACATTAAAAAGGATGTAGGGGGCTAGAAAGACAGGCCGCTCTTGCAGAGATCCTATCTTTGCTTCCCAGCATCCACATGGCTGCTAACAACCATCTGTAACTCCACTTCCAGGGGATCTGATGCCCTCTTCTGACCTCTGTATGAATTGCACATGAGTGGTTCAGTTACATATGTTCAGGCAAAGCACATGTACACACAAAATAAGCATAAATTAATAAAAAATATATAATACAGACCTGCATTTAAAACAAGGCAACAGAGGTTAACTATGACTTTAAATTAATCTACACAAAGATCTGAAATGTATGAATAAATGAAATGGAATAGTTTCACCATAACTCTTCATATTTACATATAGAATATCACTTTGAAAGAGTTCCATAGAATGTGGGACTGGAGAAATGGCTCAGTGGTTGAGAACACTGACTGTTCTTGCAGAACACCCGGGTTCGAATCCCAGCACCCACATGGCAGCTAACAACTGTCCGTAACTCCAGTTCCAGGGTATCTGAGAGCCTCTTCTGCCTTCCATGGGCATTGCATGACATGGGTGCAATTACCTACACGCAGGCAATACACACATACACATAAAATAAAAATAATAAATAAAATATTAAAAAAAGTTCCATATAATGTGTGTGAAAGATTTTATTTATTCATAAATCAGTGCTTTTCCAAACACTTTTCATGGCCTGTTTCACATCTTTGTTCCTCAAACTGTTGATGAGAGGATTCAGCTTTGGAATCACAATGCTGTAAAATATTGACACTATCATGGCATGTTCCAAGGCATATATTGAACTTGGCCTCACATACATGAAAAGAACCATAGCATGAGAAATGAACACACCAGTTAGGTGAGAGCCACAGGTGGAGAAGACTTTCCATTTGCCTTCAGCAGAGCGAATACTCAGAATAGCACATAGAATGAAACCGTAGGAGATTAGGACTATCAGGATGGTGACTATTTCAACAAATCCAGCACAGAAGTGGAGGAGAAGCTGTTTATGTGGGTGTCCGAACAAGAAATTGCCGAGAGGAGGAATGTCACAGAATATATGACTGATTTCATTGGATCCATGGAAAGACAGGCTGAATGTGGCCACTGTGTGGATAATCGCATGGAGAACTCTTCCAGCATAGGAAGTGATGAGTGGCGTGTAGACCCTGGGTGACATGCTCACTGCATACAGAAGTTGGCTGTGGATGGCTACATAACAGTCACAAGTCGTTGCTGCCAACAGAAAGCATTCGGTGGTTCCAGAAGTAATAGCAAGAAACATCTGTGCTGTGCATCCAAGGAATGAAATGGTTTTTTCTGTTGACATAAAATCTACTAACATCTGGGGAGTGATAACAGAGGAATAACAGGCATTTGCTGAAGACAGCGCACTAAGAAAATAGTACATGGGGTTGTGCAGCCTGGAATCCCCAATGACCAATACAATCAGTCCCAAGTTTCCCAGGAGAGTGAAAAGATAAATCACTAGAAACAGGAAGAAGAATAAGATCTTTAGGTCAGGGTTGTCTGTGAAGCCTTTCAGTACAAACTCAGTGACTTCTGTGATGTTCTCCATGTTGAAAACTCAGAGGAGGAAGTTGAAAATAATCATCAAATAGGATAATTCATATCATTTTGAAAAAATCTACAGCAGTTTAGATCTAAAGGTGATAAGCTATGTCTGTATGTTTGTGCTCACATACACACATACACACATGCAAACACACAGGAAGTATGAGAATTGAGGGTGCATGGATGTGTACACATAGGAATATATATGATTTCTCAAGAAGTAGTGCAGAAAACTGTAACATGATGGACCTTTCAATCTTAATAAGCCACTCATTACAGAATTAATTAGAATATATGGCTATTTACCCAGTGTCTGGGACTTCTTTTTAAAAGAGTGTGTGAGTGTTTTCCCTGCATGTATGTAAATGCACAAATGTTGTACAAAGTCCACAGAGGCCAAAGAGGCAAAGCCTCTGGAACTGGAGTTACAGATGGTTATTAGATGCCATTTGGGTGCAATGAATGAAACCCAGGTCTTCTGTAAGGGCAGCCAATGCTCTTAACCACTGTGTCATTGCTCCGGCTCTCTGAAATCATGATATTTCTTAAACAATAATGTCAACCATACGATATACAATTTAATTATATTTTACCTTTCTAGTTTAATCACATTAGACCACAAAAGTTGTGGGTACAACAATCCGCTATGACATAAAATCCCTTGATATGCTCAATATGGAGAGTGTATTGTACTAGAATCAGAATTCTAAATCGGTCAGGGATTCCATAGAATGATTTGGTACAACCTACACACTAGTTACCAATGAAAAGTAATATTCAGTAATAAAATTGGGGCATGAATTGAGACAACGTTAACATTGAAACTTTAAAAAACAGAGTATAGAACATAAAATAAGGTGGGTTCTTTGGTGCATCATACTTGGGCTAATTTAAAAGCGATCATATGTTTTTCATTTGTGAGCACTTTATAACAATGAATTATTCTCTTTGTGTAGGGATGTAAGACAGGATCTCTGTTTATAGCCCAGTTAGCCTTGACCTCATGGCAGTAATTCTAATGCAGCCTCCCAAGTGCAGGGATTACTGTATATGCCACCACACCCAATTCCCCATGAATTATTTTTCAGATAATATGCACTTAGATTGTATAATATTTAAAAATATATAGTTTCCAGTTAACAGAATATTGTATATATTGTGATGGATGAGCTCATGTTTGGGATAAATGATGAACAGGAGCAGAGATGCTCAGGAGTCAGATTTTACTAATACAATGAAGAAGTAAAAGTCATACTAGAATGAGGAAATCGACA
>NW_008335202.1:122555-136584 GCF_000622305.1 Nannospalax galili
GACCAGGCTGGCCTTGAACTCATGGAGATCCACCTGCCTCTGCCTCCCAAGTGCTGGGACTACAGGTGTGCGCCACCATGCCTGGCTAATGAAACACTGTCTACTTTTATACATGGCTTTATTGTGCAAATGGACTCCTCATTCAGTTCCCCCGTGAAACTGAAGCAAAACCCTAGTGTTAATGTATTTGAATGTTTTTAAATAATTGAAATTGGACATTTTAAATAAAATAGTCATCTCAACTGAATACTGGATTGTATGGCTATGATATAAAATTGGATTTTTTTTCCTATCTTACTGAAATGTCTCCAGATAATTGAGTACGCCAGTTATTTTTTCTCTAGTCATAGGGTAATGATATATACTTCCTTTGAGGCAACATCATCATCAGAAAATGAAAGCACATACCCTAAAGGAACAGCTTTTGATATGAAAGCCTGAGTCTGAAAGGTTTTTGCTTTCTGCTTTTCCAGGAAGCTTTCTGTTTAATACCTAAGCAGACCTGTCGGTAGGTCCTTCATTGATGAAAACAAGAGAAGACTAAGAATTACAGCATCTCATATGCTATGTTTAATACAGAGCTTGTTTGTGACAAAATAACATATTGGTCCTTGAAGCATTAAGTTCCATCACCTGACAGTCCCTCAGATTGTCTTAAATATACTCTTACCAAAGAACATCAAATGGAGGTTTGAGTTTCCTGTGAATACAGCTAATTTAAATTGTTTACACCCACTTATGCAACTGTGATGATGCTCAGAGGAGACACCCCAAGGGGAATATTTCCCCAATTATCCATTAGTTCAAAATAATAACAAAATGAATTTTTTTCATTAAAAATTGCAATAAAAGAGTAAATGATTCTCTGATAAGCACAACTTGCTGAGGTTTCTTCCACAAATGGATATATGCTGTACAAAATAATAGATTGTGTTATGAAAATTTCATACATAAACATCATGTACATTGATTATATTCACTTCCCATTAACTTTTCTCCTCTTGATAATCACATTCCTGTTCTCTAATATTCCCTCTTCTGTTCACATGTCCTATGTATATATGTATATACTTTATATATGTAATAGAAAATGTATGTGTGTTATATACATACAGAAACACAATCATACCCCACATGAGAGAAAACATACCTCTCTCTCTCTCTCTCTCTCTCTCTCTCGATTATTTTGTTTAACATGAAGGTCTCCAATGCTCTGATTAAAGGTGAGAGTGGCAATTGTCTGTGTGTATAAATATAGATTTAGAAGGCAATTTGACATTGTGTCAATTCAGCTACCCAGTAGAGTTAGGTACAGGATATTTAATGTCTTCAGTCATGGATTTTGAACCAGTCTGCCATTCCAGATATGAATTCCCTGCTGTGGACTGTGTCTGAAATCAGTAACAGAATATTTTGTTACAGTATTGTCACCATTGTACAACTGGGCACAGCTTTCCTGGCATGTCGGTATCATAGTTCATAGAGTGAGAGCTGGGTAAGGTCTCTGATGCCTTTTCTTCCCCAGCAGCCTGAACATGACCTTCTGATACTATGAAAAATTCTCAACAGGGAGATTTTCTGGCTGTTTCAGTTTGATTTGTCTGTATCATGCAATCATAATGTATTGATTCATTAGGAAGTGTTCCACACATGAGCTAGGGCATTTTTTAAATTCATGCTTTGTAGGAAGAAGTTTTCCTTTTTTTAAATTTTTTTTTTAGCTAAGGAGAGTATCTCCTGTTCAACTCCTTTTTAAGGTAAATTATATTATTTTGGCTTGGTTACTCGACAGTATATTTCCATAAGACTTTTTTATATTGAAAATGAACCATCATGATTTATTTCTTGCAGCACAAATTCCAATTTCTTAATCTCTTAGGCCATTTATTATTTCATAATATTGATTTAAAAGTTATGTGGTGCCAACTTTATAGTGTACTGTAATTATTTCTTTTTCCAATCAATCATATCTAATACTAAAATTCAGACATTTCAGATGAGATGTAACATTTCCATTAAAAAAGACTTATACAAAACAAAATTAAACAACAACAGAAACAAACAAACAACAATAACAACAAAAACAAAACCCCACTGTGCACTGAATGGGAGAGCTAGGAGACCCAGCTTTGCTCAGCCAGAACTTTGTTTGCAGAGTTTTCATGACTTTCTAACACACATTTCATTTGGTTAATTGTGGGGTCGCTCCCTCTCCTTGTGGGTTTTTGGCCACCCCTCCACGAGGACAAAGGGAGCAGAAGCGATGAGCGGGGTCAGGATGGCCAGTGAGCACTGACAGAAGAAAGCCCTTCTGGGGAGGCAGGTTCAATGATGCAAACAGCTCCAGACTCAGTGATATAGCTCTAGACTCAGTGAAACAGCTCCGTTTATTTAGTGGGATGGTAGGGAAAATATAGTGTGGAGGCAGTAGCCAATGCCTCAGCTGATAGGTGCTCATAGTATGCTTTATTTACATGTGGCAGTGGGCTCCTATCATCTGACTACTGGGAAATGCCTGATTATCATATAGAAAAAACCTGGGGGTAGTTTTTACTCGAGGTAACTATGCCAAAGTTTGTGTTCCAAATAAGGTCAGGCATCCGTGCTTGGTGGCACTTTCTGGGTAAGTCAGGCAGAGAGCAGGAGGCCCCCTGCTGAGAAGGGGAGTCCTTCCATATAGTGCTGAGCCCCTTAGAGCTATCCGACATGGAGGACTACAACCCTAGCAGCACGTTTCCCCAACAGTTAATCCTCTGTGCTGGTTAGTTTTTAACTCAACACAACCTCAATATACCTGGGAAAAGGAATATCAGTAATGAATAATCTAGATCAGGTTAGCCTATGGGCATGTCTGTGGGTGGTTGTCAGGATTGTTAATTGATCCAGCCCACTGTGGGCAGAACCATTCCCTAGCAAGCAATTTTGAGTGTCTAAGAATGAAAGAAGCTGACTGGGCAGCAGCAAGTGGCAAGAATGTGTTTATTTGCTCTCAGCTTCTCAGCTGTAGATGCTACATGACTAGCTGCTTTGAGCTCCTGCCCTGATGTCCCTTCAATGAAGGATGTTACCTGGAATTATAAGCTTAATAAGGCTCTTTCCTCCCCTAAATTCATTTGGTCAGGCTGTTTTATCACAGTGTCTCCCAGGTGACTGGTTCCTAAGAGGGGTGGGTCTTGCAGAAAATGGATTGGGGAGGCGTTTTCTGTGCCATCTAGGGTGTGGAGAGAGATGGCCCCAGAACCTCACCCATGTGGTCACGAGACCACAGGAATTTACCAACCTGGGATGAGACTACAGGCCCAAGATGCATGGGTGAAAATTAATGGAGACTATGGGTGGGCTGAGGGAGCATCTGAGGTCATGGGGTGCAAGAGTGCTTGTCTCTGCAGAAAATTCCCCTGTTGACCCCCTCCCTACCCAAGGGCATAAACCATAATAAATTCACATAAAAATATATTCTATGATTTGTCTGATTGTGCAAGAAACCCAAGAGAACTCTGGTGACAAAATTGGTGCAGCCTGTAGGATGGCGTTAATGACAAACTGTGGAAGTTTGGAAAAAGCTAGAGCACTGATGGTGGCACTGATGTGGTTTTTACAATGGATTACTAAAAAGAGGCCAGCCATGCAGGAGCATGGGCCACAGCTATGTTGTAAATGTGGGGGTATGTTGTGTGTATGTGAAGATATGTTAAAAGTTATTCAGAGGCTAGAAAAACTTTTACCCCCAAACAGAATGCCTGAAAGGGAGTATGGCCAGTTTGCATAATAAAAGATGTGCCCCAGGCAGGGGAACCTGAAAAGGCTAGGGAAGTCCTGGCAGATCCAGTTGCAGAACTTAACACTTTAACTTCTGTAAGGTCCAAGGACTCAGAAGAAGAGACAGATAATAGTAAAAAGAAAAAAGGCCTAAAAATAAAAGTAGCTAAAGCTGCCCCTCAGATTCAACCATTGTTACAAAAGGAAAAAAAGCTAACTGTGCTGTAGCTAGGAAACATCCCATGCTAAAACTGCGAAAACTAGTAAAAACCTACAAACAAGCAAGCAGAGAGACCCTAGCTATGTGGCTTGTGAGACTATGGGACATGGGAGAAAATGACATCATTCTAAGTCCTTCAGAAGCTTCACAGCTGAGTTATATAACCACCCATCCATCCTTGAGATATAGGCTGTTCAAACTAGGCCAATGCAGGAGGGGAGCAGTCCTTAAGGAGAAGGCTGGTTGAAGGCATTAAAGATACATGGTTGTCACCAAGGGAGACTAACATGATTAGCAGGGGCTGGAGGACTATAAAGGAGGGGCAGGCATTACTGAGAGAACTAGGTATGAGAAAAGCAATATATGAGGTCCAGTTCACTGGGCCCGATAAGGCTATGTTCACCCAAGATATGAAGGAAAGCTTAATTCAACTGGGACCTCGAGAATGGTATGGGGCTTTAATGGTCTTACTAAGTCCTTTGATGGGACAGGATCTTTGTAAAGTGAGAGAGACTTTGGAAAATCTAAATGATTCTGACCAGCATGTAAAACATGTCTGTAAAATAACAGAACACCCTATAAGAAATATAAAAAAGACCAGAAAGAGGAAATGGTCCTCTTGGGTTACTCGAAGACAAATGTGGCAAGACTTATGTCAAGCCCAAATTCCCAGAGAAAAAAATTGATAGAAAACCAAATTCAGTACTAAGGCATTTCTAGAAGGCTTTAAAACCAGAAGAACAGTTTACAAAAGACATTCAAAGTATAAAAACTGTACAGGGGGTGGTTAAGAATCCCCAAGGATTAAATAAGATGCATTTTTCTTCTGATAAAGGCTATACTAGGGGTGGAAGCAGGTTTTCCTACCATGTTCTCTCCCAGCAACCTGGTGTGGTCAATTGGAAGATGGCAGATATAGCTACAGTCAGGAGGGAGATCCAGGGCCTACCTGTCTCAGGGAACCAATAAGTGCAGTGGGGACAGGAGAAGCCCCCTGCCTCCTTATTGCAGTGCAGGGTCAAGCAACAGGAGCCAACACCTGTAAGTTTATCAAAAATAAAAGAATACAAAGAGACCCCATGAAAAATCCCCCAATTGCAAAATGACTCCAAAGGGAGGTGGCAGGCTCCCTTTGCAAAAAATCCCCCAATTGCAAAATGACTCCAAAGGGAGGTGCTTGTCTCTGTGTAAGTTCCCCCATTTACCCCCTCCCTACCTGAGGGCATAAACCATAATAAATTAACATAAAAATATATTATGTGGTTCGTCTGATTGTGCAAGAGACCCTGAGAGAACTCTGGTGACACACAGCAAGAAGTGAATCAAGAATATGCTCATACTGATGCAGAGAAAGGAGGTCATGGCTTTCAGCATGTACCCCTGGTGACCCCTTCATACTGCAATGGACAGTTCCCATCCAGTGGTCCTACAAATGGCCCTGGTTAAACTAAATAGGTACCACAACAAAACTTCAAGTCATCAGAATGGGAAAGAGACAGGCAGAATGGAAAGGCTGATAGGGGTGGGAGGGAAGTAAAAGAAAGTGGGGGAATAGTTAGCAGATTAAAATATGTACTAGTGAATAATTGCCAATTAACTTAATACATACAAAATGTAGTAAAAAGAAAAATGAGGAGGCAAATAGGTGAACCTTCTAATATCAGCAATTTATTACAAATCGTTGTGCATTCTTCTCACTCAAAATCAACAGCACTTACTACAGAAAAAAGTTGTAAAGTCCCCGCATGGACTGTAAAAACAAATTAACTGTATATAAGAAAATCAAATTACCACTAAGAAAATTCAAAGATGATATTAAAATGATGAAATATTATATGCAACTGGAATCTGCAAGAAAGCATGGGATTCCCTGCCTATATCAGATCAAATAGATGTTATTTTATGTTTTGTTATCTTTTTATCAATTAGATGTGTTCTCATGCAGCGCAGATTTATAGAAAGCATACGGACCAGTCCAATCCCCTACTGTCTTCCATCTCCCACCACATCTACATGCACCCTCCTTCACACAAATCTGTCAAGTTAAAAGTAATTCATTTTGTTTTGTGACCAACTGAGTTTAACCAGAGTCATCTATGTGACTGTGGGATAAGCTATCTGTTGGGGGCTGATGGGCTCAGCAGTGGGTATACAACTAAAGACAGTATTCCCTTTCTACCAAAACCTATAAATAACCAATAGTTCAGTAGTAAAGAGAAGGGCAGTGTCACCAGAGTTGTCTCTGGGTCTCTTGAGCTATCGGGCAAACCATATAACATATCTTTATGTGCATTTATTATTATCGTGGGGGGAGTGACTTACAAAGAAAGGAGCACCCAGTGCCTAGCTCCACACTGCTCAGCTCTACGCCCTGCATGCAGCTCTGCACCATGGCTCAGAGCCCGCCATTTCAGATCGCTCCTGTTGCATGCCCACAGTCACACTAGCTTTCACCCATGCTTCAGGGGCCAGCAGTCTTGCCCCAGGTCCATAAGTGCCAGGCCGTTCTGTCCTTGAGTGCGCCTGGCTGCTGCACATTCCCCACCCTGGCTGCCAAGCATTCCTGGTGGCTCCCTTCCCAAGACAGCACCACAAGCTCCTCCCTTCATGGCTAACTCTCCACAGTCAATTCTCCCCAGCAGGCCCCACCCCTTGGAAGAACCAGAAGCTCTGGTGAACACAGGCACCATGAGCCTCTCATCCGTCCTTGATTAATTGTTGATATGACCAATTTACTGTGGGTCCAGTCCACAAGGACAGCTGTGTGTTAGTGATTTAAGTAGCTGTGTGGAGTCTAGAGGATGGCATTTCCCAGCTCTTCACCTTAACTTCCAGGTGTTACATCTTTCTCCTTCCCAACGCATGCCACTTCTGCAGTGTTTCCTAAGGTTTATAAGGGGTAGTAGAAATGTATTACTTAAGGCTGTGTCCATAACAATTGCTTATTCTCAGGACATTGCAGCTAAGAATCTTTTAATTCATCACTATTTTTGTGAGACGATGCTTCTCTGATTAAATATCAGAGCAGCTTTTTGTCTGAGTATAAAGGTCGATATTTAGAAAGCAGTTTGATGTTATGCCTATTAACTCAACGACAGTAATAAATTCCCTTCTTCTATCTATGACTTCCCCAGACCTGGGTTGTTAACTGGGATTACAGTACCCAGCATGAGCCCTCTCCATCCTCCTTCCTCAGTGCAGTGGGCTTTAAATACAATCAGAGGGGTATTGATTGCCTCTACCATGGTCAGGGCACGGGTGAGCCAGCCATGCCTTGCAGGTTGGCCTTGTTCTTAGGGTTCATTGCTGGGCAAGACCTATGACTGTTTTTCTTTCCCAGCAGCTTGCTGATGACTTTCTGGTAGTTTGAATGCTCAGATCCAGCCTTCTTTCTCTATATCTAATGACCAAAGTTTGTGGTGTCTTCTATAAATGATATAATTATTTAGTTCTGGTAGGCAACAAAGGGATTTCAAAGGAGCCCTTTATCGTTTGAGGGGACTCTGTAGTCTTGATAATGAACTTCTATGGAAGCATCTTACTCTGTGGTATGCTTCTAGTAACCCACTGCTGTTAGGAGCAGAATCATCCAGTAACAGAGGACAAATCACTTCAATATCCCATTTGTACTTATTATATTTCAAGACAGCAAAAGTCCATAGTAATTCCAGTTCATTTTAATCCCATTGCCCTGGTTAATTCTCCTCTCTTTGCATCCTCATCTCCCCAAACCTCATTCCTCTCTCCTTCTCATCACAGTATTAACCCCTCTTTACTTTCCTACAAAACGTTCTATGTGACACCTGCACATATTCTTATCAACATGTGGAACATTCTTTATAATAAACATGATTTTTGACTAAATTGGTTATTTTCTTGTGGCTCTGACAAAATTTCTGACAAATCAACTTATGAGGGAAGGGTTTGTAGTAGGTGAAGACATAGTTTGAGTGTAAGGTAGCTGGTCACATTGAACCAAAAGTCAGGAAGCAATGATGATGCTCATTTGCATTCTTCTTCCCTGCTTTTCATTAGTCAGGACACTAACCTATCTGATGGTGTGTGCATTCAGTGTCAGCTTTTCCTTCTCAATTAAACCTGTCTAGAATCACTCTCACAGACACACCTCTGGATCAATCTACCTCCTAAGTGATTCTAAATCCATTGAAATAGGCAATGAAGATTATTAAAATACACCGTGTCAACGTAACACTGAAATATACCACCTTAAACCATTACACTACCTTTACACACTTGCACTTCACACTTTGCACCTTATACCATCCCAGCATCCAAAATCTCATATTTATTTTATAATGAAACTGCATTTAGTTGATCTCTAAAAGACCCCAACTTCTAAGCAGTTACAACACTGTTCAAAAATCCAAAGTCTCTTCTGAGGCTCCATGCAGTCATTTAACCCCCTTGCCCCAATAAAAGGGAAAAAAGCTATAGACTTCCACTGTAAGTGGCCTGATGTGACCTGTGAAAATGGTTTGCTACTCTCCTGATCATGAAACTCCTAAAAAGTCATGTAAATCAAGAGGTTCAGAACTTACAGAGCCCATGGTCAGATTCACTCACTCATCCATGAGCTCTCCCTGCCACATCAAAAATATCCTCAATGAAAAGGAAAAAAAAAAACAAAACAAAAATAAAAAAACCTAAACCTGAGAAGGAAGTTGCATAAAAGAAAAAATCAACCCAGAAGACACAAGATAGAAAAATTTGTGGCATGAAATAAATTGAGCACAAAATAAATGCAAACTTATAAAGAAGCACTGGATGGGCTGCCTAGACTCCAGTGGACACAATTACACTGAAGGACATTTAGGTACAAACACCTGAATGAATAGGACTTGGTATGTATGTCAGAGTGCATAGGACAGTTTGGTGGTGGTATAGGGGGAGGCACGGATAGGGGAGGTGTTCTATACGTGAGTGCAATATGTTGCATGAAAATTTAAAAGCTTAATAAAAAATAAATGCAGATAAAAGTAAAAAGAAAATTATATACTTCAAATATTTGGGAGCACAGTAAAAACATTCCCATCTCAAAAGTGAGAAATGAGAACAAAGAAAGAAGTGTTTGGGATTTAAAAAGCCAACCCCAGCAGAAAACTTTCCAAGCCTGCACTTCAGCTCCATGTCTGGCATTTAAGTTCTTTGGTGACATCTTCTGAGCTCCAACAGGCCTGGGTAAGTCCTGTGTTCCATTAATTCCATCTGAAATTCCTGTCTCTTGGATGGGTTCTGTTCCACACTGGAACTCTACTTTGTAAACATTCTGTAGTCCTGGCATCTCCAACACCCTCAGCTCTCCTTTGGAAGAGGGTTCATCTTTATAGCTGCACACAGTGGCCTTTCAGGGTCTTTTTGTAGTTAATTCAATTCTGATGTACATTTACTGAATTCAGTGGCTTTCTGAAATCTCGGTGCAAGCCTACTTGACCATGGAGCTCTTACATTTTGTCTTTTTAAAAGTTGCATTTTATTTATTTTCATTTTATGTGCATAACTATTTTTCCTGCATGTATGGAAGTGCACCTGTGTATGCCTGTTGGCTTCAGAGGCCAGAAAGGGTGACAGAACCCTGAATCTGAATTAAAGAATAGATGATAGTTGCCATTTGGGTGCTAGGAAGAGAACCTGGGTCCTCTGGAAGAGCAACAAGTGTTCTTAACCACTGAACTATCTATCCAGCCCCCAGATGTTCTATTTTGAATGACTGCAATACCAATACCATGTGAACACTACTCTCAAATAATTGTCAGCTTGAGGTATAGTCAGGGTTCCTTGTAGTGCAGGTTTTGACTAAAGTCCTCTGTGAACCTTGACAGTGGAACCAGGCAGAGCCCTTCCCTTGACTGTTGCTGTCAAGTAGATAGTATTACATAGAAAGCCCTCCATGGGGAGAGAACTTTTGTACCAGTGTTGAATCCATGAAACCAATTCTGAAGAAATAACTTTTGTTGAATTCTATGTAGTAGTGATGCTGCATTTGTAATTCATAAATGACGAAAATCCTTGGACAGAATAAGTTCACGAAGTAACAAAATTTTCAAATCTTAAAATTAATAAGTGACGATGAAGGAGAATGAAACACTACTTAAACTGATATCTGGGCCTCACAGTCTCACAGCGATAATGAGTTATGTTGGAAGAGTAATTGAATATATATATATATATATCAGGAAAAAAATAATGTACTTTTGCTCCTGGAACTGGGTGATGAAGAATGATGGCAGCTGACAAGTGTCAGACAGTGTAGCAGTCAAAAGAAAATTTTGACAAATCAGAGTAGGGGTCAGGCCCAAAGGAATTCCAGTGAGGATGGATGGGTCTCAGTTCTGGAAAGAATGAATCCTGAGCATCTATTGTAACTTGTTTGTAAATTTATTTTTCTTTTGGTATTCTTGAGTTTAAATATGATGATAAAAATTTGAATGTTTATTCGAGGTTGCTGAGGGCAATTGAAAACATGAGATCTATTTCTACTCTATAGATGATATGATATGGGAAAGTCTACCCCCATGTGTAAAGCCCAGGGAAGACACCGAGGAGTTTAAGCACCCAACTGTTGAACTCTGAAGCAGACTGTGAATAGGTTGATTTGCAGAACTAAGAAAAGAGTCAATTACTATAAACTTAAATAAGCCACTGATAACTGGAAGCCAGGTGGTGTGAAATTCTGAGAGAAGTGATTTATTATTTGTTAATCCTTTGGATTGCATGGTGCCTTATTAAGCCATTGTGATAAAAAATGTAAAACTGTTTATAAGTGAAAATATGGCATCCTATAAAATATTCTTTAAATATAAGTAAAAATACAAAGATAATAAAAATGATATAAGCATATATCTATGTTGTAAACTTTTGTCTGTTTCATGTAGAAATGACATATATGGGTAAATACATATTATGAAAATTATAGAAAACAAATGAATGAAATATTTCTTTTTGCATTCAAAACAGGGTGGGAGAGGTTAATCTGTGGTCTTTAATTTTATGTTTGCAAATAATAGGATTATACTAAGTTAAAATGAATTTTTTTATCGTATTTCTTCATACTTATTGTGCTGGATAGCTTTAGTGTCAACTTGACACACCTGGGTTGAGGGAGCCTCAATTGGGGAATTGCCTCTATTGGACTGGCCTGTGGCCATGTCTGAGGGCATCTTCTTGATGAGTGATGTGGGAAGGCCCAGCCCACTATGGGTGGTGCCACCCCTGGGCGGGTGGGCCTGTGTTGCATAAGAAAGCAGGCTGAGCAGGGGCCAGGGGAGCAAGCCAGTAAGCAGCGTTCCTCCATGGCTTGTGCTCCAGTTCCTGCTTCCAGGTTCCTGCCCTGAGATCCTACCTTGGGATCCCTGATGAACTGCAACCTGGTAGTTGTAAGCTAAATAAACCCTTTCCTCCCCAAGTTGGTAGTGGTCAGAGTATTTTGTCACAGCAATGAAGAAACAAACTAGGACACTTATATAAAAATGTCATTTTTATGGGCTGAAGACAAGGCTCAGTGCTTGAGAAAAGATCCTGCAGGCTCTTCTAGAGGAGTTATGTTCAGTTCCCCTCACCCATGTCTGGCGGCTCACAACCAACTGAAACTCCAGCTCCAGGAGATTCAAATCTGTTTCCTGCCCTCTGTGGGCTCTGCACTTACATGTAAACCTCCCCACATATTATTAAAAATAAAATGAAATTCTTAAAAGGAGATTCAAATAAAAAATAACACTTTATCTGTTTCACATTTAGATGAAAAGTATCCTTTAGCCTTAAACTGTTCTTTTCCCAAACACCTTCTGCACTGCCCTGTTAACATCTTTGTTCCTCAGGCTGTAGATGACAGGATTCAGCATGGGAATCACTATGCTGTAAAACATGGACACTATCATGTCCTGCTCCAAAGCATAGTTGGAACTTGGTCTCACATACATGAAAATAACAGTACCATGAGAAATGGACACTGCAGTCAGGTGAGAGCCACAGGTAGAGATGACTTTTTGCAGCCCTTCAGCAGAGCGCATCCTTAGAATAGCACCCAGAACACAGCCATAGGAGATCAGGACAATGAGGACAGTGAATAGCTCAACAGACCCAGCACAGAAAAAGAGCAGAAGTTGGTTCATGTGGGTGTCAGAACAAGAAATTTGTAGAAGAGCAGGGATATCACAGAAGATGTGTTTAATTTCCCTGGATCCACAAAAGGACAGGCTGAAAGTGGCCACTGTGTGAATAACAGCATGCAGAATTCCACCTGCATAGGAAGCGATGATGAGTGGCGGACAGACTCTGGGTGACATGATTACGGAGTACTGAAGGGGGCTGTTGATGGCTACATAGTGGTCACACAAAATCTACTAACATCTGGGGAGTGATAACAGAGGAATAACAGGCATCCGCTGAAGACAGCGCACTAAGAAAATAGTACATGGGGTTGTGCAGCCTGGAATCCCCAATGACCAATACGATCAGTCCCAAGTTTCCCAGGAGAGTGAAAAGATAAATCACTAGAAACAGGAAGAAGAATAAGATCTTCAGATCAGGGTTGTCTGTGAAGCCTTTCAGTACAAACTCAGTGACTTCTGTGATGTTCTCCATGTTGAAATCTCAGAGAAGAAATTGAAAATAATCATCAAATAGGATAATTCATATTACTTTGAAAAAATATACAGCAATTTAGACCTAAAGGTGATAAGCTCTGTCTATATATGTTTCTGCTTACATACACACATACACACATAAAAACAGACAGGAAGTGTGAGAGAGAGGGTTCATCGATATGCACACAAAGGAATACATATTATATGATTTTTCAAGAAGTAGTATAGAAGACAATAACATGATGGATCTTTCAATCTTAATATGCCACTCATTAAATAATCAATTAGAATATATGGCTATTTACCCAGTGTCTGACATTATGGCATTTATTTTCTTTTTTTTTTAAGTTTATGAGTGTTTTTCCTGCACATATGCAAATACACCCATGTTGTGCAATGAATGTCCACAGAGGCCAAAGATGTTAGATCCTCTGGAACTGCAGTTACAGATGATTGTTAGATGCCAATTGGGTACAAAGAACTGAACCCAGGTCCTCTGAAAGAGCCAATGCTCTTAATCGCTGAGTTATTGCTCCAGCTCTCTGAAATCATAGTATTTTAAAACAATAATGTTAACTATACAATACACAATTTAATTATCTTGTACCTTCCTAGTTTAATCACATTAGACTACAAAAGGTATAGGTACAACAATCCGCTATGATATAAAATCCCTTGATATGCTCAATATGGAGAGTGTATTGTACTAGAATCAGAATTTTAAATCTGTCAGGGATTCCATAGAATGATTTGGTACAACCTACACACTAGTTACCAATGAAAAGTAATATTCAGTAATAAAATTGGGGCATGAATTGAGACAACGTTAACATTGAAACTTTAAAAAACAGAGTATAGAACATACTAAATAAGGTGGGTTCTTTGGTGCATCATACTTGGGCTAATTTAAAAGCGATCATATGTTTTTCATTTGTGAGCACTTTATAACAATGAATTATTCTCTTTGTGTAGGGATGTAAGACAGGATCTCTGTTTATAGCCCAGTTAGCCTTGACCTCATGGCAGTAATTCTAATGCAGCCTCCCAAGTGTAGGGATTACTGTATATGCCACCACACCCAATTCCCCATGAATTATTTTTCAGATAATATGCACTTAGATTGTATAATCTTTAAAAATATATAGTTTTCAGTTGACAAAATATTGTATGTATTATGATGGATGAGCTCATGTTTGGAATAAATGATGAACAGGAGCAGAGATGCTCAGGAGTCAGATTTTACTAATACAATGAAGAAGTAAAAGTCATACTAGAATGAGGAAATCGACATTAGTATACAGTAATCTCACTCAGGGTTGCACAACAAAATAAGTATTATTCTTAGTGATTGGGTATTGAACAATATCTGCTCAGCTCTTAAAGTAAATCTACTTCTATATATGTAGGTTTAGTAAAAGTACAAAATTCCAAATATATTAAGCATAAT
>NW_008335202.1:136699-145517 GCF_000622305.1 Nannospalax galili
TTGTCTTTTTGAAGCAGGGTCTCCCTGTACCCAAGCTGCCCTGGAACTCACTATGTAGACCAGGCTGGCCTTGAATCACGGAGATCCACCTGCCTTTGCCTTCCAAGTGCTGGGACTACAGGCGTGCGCCACCATGCCTGGCTAACAAGACACTATGTACTTTTACACTTGGCTTTATTGTGCAAATGGACTCCTCATTCAGTTCCCCCACGAAGCTGAAGCAAAACCCTAGTGTTAATGTATTTGAATGTTTTTAAATAATTGAAATTGGACATTTTAAATAAAATAGTCATCTCAACTGAATACTGGATTGTATGGCTATGATATAAAACTGGAATTTTTTTTCCTATCTTACTGAAATGTCTCCAGATAATTGAGTACGCCAGTTATTTTTTCTCTAGTCATAGGGTAATGATATATACTTCCTTTGAGGCAACATCATCATCAGAAAATGAAAGCACATACCCTAAAGGAACAGCTTTTGATATGAAAGCCTGAGTTTGAAAGTTTTTTGCTTTCTGCTTTTCCAGGAAGCTTTCTGTTTAATACCTAAGCAGACCTGTCAGCAGGTCCTTCATTGATGAAAACAGAGAAGACTAAGAATTACAGCATCTCATATGCTATGTTTAATACAGAGCTTGTTTGTGACAAAATAACATATTGGTCCTTGAAGCATTAAGTTCCATCACCTGACAGTCCCTCAGATTGTCTGAAATATACTCTTACCCAAAGAACATCAAATGGAGGTTTGAATTTCCTGTGAATACAGCTAATTTAAGCTGTTTACATCCACTTATGCGACTATGATGATGCTCAGAGGAGACACCCCAAGGGGAATATTCCCCAATTATCCA
Source organism: Nannospalax galili (assembly GCF_000622305.1). Lineage (NCBI taxonomy): Eukaryota > Metazoa > Chordata > Mammalia > Rodentia > Spalacidae > Nannospalax > Nannospalax galili. Next base: position 137,554 of record NW_008335202.1, read on the forward strand.
TTAGTTCAAAATAATGGATTTTTTTTATTAAAAATTGCAATAAAAGAGTAAATGCTTCTCTGATAAGCACAACCTGCTGAGGTTTCTTCCACAAATGGATATATACTGTACAAAATAATAGATTGCATTATGAAAATTTCATACATAAACATCATGTACATTGATTATATTCACCTTTCATTAACTTCTCTCCTGATAATCACATTCCTGTTCTCTAATATTCCTTCTTCTGTTCACATATCATATGTATATGTGTATACACTTTATATATATAAAATCTATAAACATATGTATTTTACACATACAGAAACACAAACATTCATACTCCACATGAGAGAAAACATATTTCCTCTCTTTCTCTCTCAATTATTTTGTTTAACATGAAGGTCTCCAATGCTCTGATTAAAGGTGAGAGTGGCAATTGTCTGTGTGTATAAATATAGATTTAGAAGGCAATTTGACATTGTGTCAATTCAGCTACCCAGTAGAGTTAGGTACAGGATATTTAATGTCTTCAGTCATGGATTTTGAACCAGTCTGCCATTCCAGATATGAATTCCCTGCTGTGGACTGTGTCTGAAATCAGTAACAGAATATTTTGTTACAGTATTGTCACCATTGTACAACTGGGCACAGCTTTCCTGGCATGTCGGTATCATAGTTCATAGAGTGAGAGCTGGGTAAGGTCTCTGATGCCTTTTCTTCCCCAGCAGCCTGAACATGACCTTCTGATACTATGAAAATTGTCAACAGGGAGATCTGGCTGTTTCAGTTTGATTTGTCTGTATCATGCAATCATAATGTATTGATTCATTAGGAAGTGTTCCACACATGAGCTAGGGCATTTGTTAAATTCATGCTTTGTAGGAAGAAGTTTTCCTTTTTAAAAAAAATTTTTTAGCTAAGGAGAGTATCTCCTGTTCAACTCCTTTTTAAGGTAAATTATATTATTTTGGCTTGGTTACTTGACAGTATATTTCTATAAGACTTTTTTATATTGAAAATGAACCATAATGATTTATTTCTTGCAGTACAAATTCCAATTTTTAAATCTCTTAGGCCATTTGTTATTCTACAGTATGGATTTAAAAGCTATGTGGTGCCTATTGTACAGTGTATTGTAATTATTTACTTTCCAATCATATTGAATACTAAAATTCAGACATTTCAGATAGAGGTAGCATTTCCATTAAAAAAGACTTTTGCAAAACAAAATTAAACAACAACAGAAACAAACAACAACAACAAAACCCCACTGTGCACTGAATGGGAGAGTTAGGAGACCCAGCTTTGCTCAGTCAGAACTTTGGTTGCAGAGTTTTCATGACTTTTTAATACACATTTCATTTGGGTTAACACTTGTGCTGGTTAGTTTTTAACCCAACACAACCTCAAGATACCCTGTGACGGACCAGCCCAGACCAGAGCAGTTCAGTCCGATGGGAACAGGGTCCTCGAGAGAGTGGGCAAGGATTTGGCGAGTGACAAACAGACAGACACACAAGAACTTGGTGAAAGTCTGAGTGCATTTTTGCAGCTGCAAGGTTTGAAATATATACAGCAAAGATTGCAAAAGTTCATCATCAGCATGACTGTTCTGTAATTAGTCACTTCCTAAGATTTTCAGTAAAAGTGAAACAATTTTGCCAACCATCATGTATAGCCAAAACACATTTCTTTATCTTATCAACCTGGTACCAGTCAGCAAATTCTTGCTTTATGATACTGTGATTTCTACTACCTGCTTTTATTACACACTCAGAACTCTGCTTAGTTTTGTATTTTCAGGTCAGAATGACCTTAAACCACCAAATACTTTCAATATCAACTGTGCCTGATATTTCACTTTTACTGAATTGATAACATTCCTTGCTTATTTGTAGTGGGCCATTGGGCTTCTAAGTCATTCCTTAACCCCTTAGATCCTTGTTGATCTTTTATCAAAAGACTCCAAGTGGTCTTAATCTTGCCAATTTATCCATGAATTGTAATGAGTACCAAGAAACCCTTCTTCTATCTATATTTACTCATCTATGTCTCTCTTCCAGAAATCTGTTATTCCCTGGACTTTCCAGCATTAATTTTGCTTAGCTACTTCTTGCTGCATCTAAAATGGCTTTCATTAATAGTGATGCATCTGGAGGCAAAGTTGTCTTTGGTGATTGAGTTCCTGAGAACTCTTCCTGCATACTAGGATAATTAAAAGATTTCAATAAAGGCAGTGACAGTGGTGTCAAAGATACCAGGTGCTTTCTGGGCCCCCTGAAAGCCCATGATACAGTGACAGAAAGATAATAGCAAGTAAAAGCATGCCAAGTACACTGCATGTTTTTTAGCACAGCCAATTCCAAGAAGCAACCTTCCTTGAAGTTCCAGCCTCAACCCACGGAGGATCTCACGTGGGCTTCATTGGAGATGGCGTGACAATACCCTGGAAAAGGAATATCAGTAATGCATAATCTAGATCAGGTTAGCATGTGGGGGCATGTCTGTGGGTAGTTGACAGGACTGTTAATTGATCCAGCCCACTGTGGGCAGAACCATTCACCAGAAAGCAATTTTGAGTGTCTAAGAATGAAAGAAGCTGGCTGGGCAGCAGCAAGTGGGAAGAATGTGTTTATTTGCTCTCAGCTTCTCAGCTGTAGATGCTACGTGACTAGTTGCTTGGAGTTCCTGCGTTGATGTCCCTTCAATGAAGGATGTTACCTGGAATTATAAGCTTTAAAGCCCCTTTTCTCCCCTAAGTTCATTAGGTCAGGGTGTTTTATCACAGCAAGAAGTGAAGCAAGAATACACTCATTCTGATGCAGAGAAAGGAGGAGTCATTGCTTTCAGCACGACCCCTGGTGACCCCTTCATGCTGCAATGGACAGTTCCCATCCAATGGTCCTGCAAATGGCCCCAGCTAAAATAAATAGGTCACACAACAAAACTTCAAGTCATCAGAATGGGAAAGAGACAGGTAGAATGGAAAGGCTGATAGGGGTGGGAGGGAAATAAAAGAAAGTGAGGGAATAGTTAGCAGATTACAATACATACTAGTGCATAATCGTCAATTAACTTAAGAAATACAAAATGTTAGTAAAAAGAAAAATGAGGAGGCAAATAGGTGAACCTTCTAATAGCAATTTATTGCAAATCGTTGTGCATTCTTCTCACTCAAAATCAACAACACTTACTACAGATAAAATTTGTAAAGTTGCTGCATGGACTATAAAGATAAATTAACTGTTTATAAGAAAATCAAATTACCACTAAGAAAATTCAAAGATGATATTAAAATGATGAAATAGTATATGCAACTGGAATCTGCAGAAAGCATGGGAGTCCCTGCCTATATCAGATCAAATAGATGTTATTTTATGTTTTGTTATCTTTTTATCAATTAGATGTATTCTCATGCAACACAGATTTATAGAAAGCATACGGACCACTCCAATCCCCTACTCTCTTCCATCTCCCACCACATCTGCATGCACCCACCTTCACACAAATCTGTCAAGTTAAAAGTAATTCATTTTGTTTTGTGACCAACTGAGTTTAATCAGAGTCATCTATGTGATTGTGGGATAAGCTATCTGTTGGAGGCTGATGGGCTCAGCAGTGGGTATACAATTAAAGACAGTGATTCCCTCTCTACCCAAACCTATAAATAACCAATAAAAACCAGGCGTGGTGGCATACGCCTGTAGTCCCAGCACTTGGGAGGCAGAGGCAAGTGGATCTCTGTGATTTCAAGGCCATCCTTGTCTACATAGTGAGTTCCAAGCCAGCTGGGGTTAGGGTTAGGGTTAGGGTTAGGTAGACCCTGTTTCAAAAAGACCAATAATAATAATAATAATAATAATAATAATAATAATAATAACCAATAGTTCATTAGTGAAGAGAAGGGCACCATGAGCCTCTCCTCCTTCCTTAACTAATTGTTGATATCACAAATTTACTGTGGGTGCAGTCCACAACGACAGATGTGTGTTAGTGATATAAGTAGTTGTGTGGAGTCTAGAGGATGGAATTTCCCAGCTTTCACCTTAACTTCTAGGTGTTATATCTTTCTCTTTCCCCACACATGCTACTTCTGCAGTGTTCCCTAAGCTTTATAAGGGGTAGTAGAAATGTATTGTTTAAGGTTGTGTCTATAACAATTGCTTATTCTCAGGACATTTCGTAGCTATGAAACTTTTCATTTTTCACTAGTTTTGTGAAAAGAGACTTCTCTGATTAAATATTAGAGCAGCTTTTGTCTGAGTATAAAGGTCAATATTTAGAAAGCGGTTTGATGCTATGCCTATTAATTCAACAACAGTAATAAATCCCCTTCTTCTACCTATGACTTCCCTAGACCTGGATTGTTAGCTGGGATTACAATACCCAGCATGAAACCTCTCCACCCTCCTTCCTCAGTGCAGTGGACCTTAAATAACACCAGAGTGTAGTTGATTGTCTCCACCATGGTCAGGTTGCAGGTGGGCCTGTTACCCCTGGCAGGTTGCCTTGTTGTTCTTAGGGTTCATTGCTGGGCAAGACCTATGACTGTTTTTCTCTCCCAGCAGCTTGCTGATTACCTTCAGGTAGTTTGAATGCTCAGATCCAGCCTTCTTTCTCTATATCTTATAACCAAAGTTTGTGATATCTTCTAGAAAATGATATAATTCTTTACTTCTGATGGGCCATAAAGGGGATTGAAAAGTGCTTTCATCTTTTGAGGGGACTCTGTAGTCTTGACAACCAACTTCTATTGAAACTTCTCACTCCTGGTGTTGTTTCTAGTAACCCACTGCTTTTAGGATCAGAACCATCCTGTCACAGAGGACAAATCTCTTTAATATCCCCTTTGTACTTACTATTATGTTACAAGGCATAGAAAGTCCATATGTCTTCATTCTAATCCTGTTGCCCTGGTTAATTCTCCTCTCTTCACATCCTTATCTCCCCAGTCCTCATGGCTCCCTCCTTTCTACTCATGATAGTCCTCCTCTTTGCTTTCCTACAAAATATTCTATGCAACACCTACACACACTCTTATCAACATGTGGAACATTCTTTATAATAAACCATATGATTCTTGACTACTTCTTTTTACTTTTCTTTTAGTTATTGCAAAATATCCGAAAGAAAGCCATTTATGAGGGAAGGGCTTGTTTAGGCTCACCGTTTAGTAGGTGAAGACATAGTTTGAGTGTAAGGTAGCTGGTCACATTGCACTGAAAGTCAAGAAGCAGTCATTTCCCTCCTTCTTTCCCCGTTTTTCATTACTCAGGACATTAGCCTGTCAGACGGTGGTGTCTGCATTCAGGTTCAGCCTTTCTTTCTCAGTTAAACCTGTCTAGAATCACTCTCACAGACACACCTCTGGATCAGTCTATCTCCTAAGTGATTCTAAATCCAATGAAGTAGGCAATGAAGATTAACTATCACAATATACAACTTGTCAAAGTAACACTGAAACATACCACCTTACACCACCTTTAATCCTTGCATCTCACACCTTACACCTTACACCTCCCCTGCCTCCAAAGTCTCATATTTATTCCATGTTGAAAACCACATTTAATCTCTAAAAGAACCCAACTTCTTAGCAGTTGAAACAATGTTCAAAAATCAAAAGTCTCTTCTGAGACTCCCTGTAGTCCTTTAACCCCTTGTCCCAATAAAAGGGACAGTGTAAGTGGCCTGTGAAAATGGTTCACTACTCTCTTGATCATGAAAACCCTAAAAAGTCATGTAAATCAAGAGGTTCAGAACTTACAGAGCCCATGGTCAGATTCACTCATCCATGAGCTCTCCCTGAAAGGTCAAATAATCCTCACCAAAAAGGAAAAAAAATCCTAAGCCTGAAGACAAGGTTGCACAAAAGAAAAAAATATCCCAGAAGAAACTGAAGAATGAAAAATTTATGGCATGAATCAATTGAGCATAAAATAAACGTAGACTTACATACAAGCACTGGATGGGCTGCCTAGACTCCAGTGGACACATTTATACTGAAGGACATTTAGGTACAAACACCTGAATGAATAGGACTCAGTATGTATGGCAGAGTGCATCAGAAAGTTCACTGGGTGGGATGGGGGAGGCATAGATAAAGGAGGGGGTCTGTATGTGAGTGGGATATGTTTCATGAGAATTTAAAAGCTCAATAAAAATAAATAAATGCAGATAAAGTAAAAAGAAAATTATATACTTCAAATATTTGGGAACACAGTAAACACATTCCCATTTCAAAAGTGAGAAATTAGAACAGAGCAAGAAGTGTTTGGGATTTAAAAAGCCAAAATCCCAGCAGAAAACTTTCCAACCCTGCACTTCGGCTCCATGTCTGGCATTTAAGTTCTTTGGTGACATCTTCTGAGCTCCAACAGGCCTGGGTAAGTCCTGTGTTCCATTAATTCCATCTGAAATTCCTGTCTCTTGGATGGGTTCTGTTCCACACTGGAACTCTACTTTGTAAACATTCCGTAGTCCTGGCATCTCCAACACCCCTCAGCTCTCCCTTGGAAGAGGGTTCATCTTTATAGCTGCACACAGTGGCCTTTCAGGGTCTTTTTTTAGTGAATTCAATTCTGATGTACATTTACCGAAGTCAGTGGCTTTCTGAAATCTTGGTGCAAGCCTACTTGACCATGGACCTCTTACGTTTTGTCTTTTTAAAAATTACGTTTTATTTATTTTTAATTTATGTGCATAACTATTTTTCCTGCATGTATGGAAGTGCACCTGTGTATGCCTGTTGGCTTCAGAGGCCAGAAAGGGTGACAGAACCCTGAATCTGAATTAAAGAATAGATGATAGTTGCCATTTGGGTGCTAGGAAGAGAACCTGGGTCCTCTGGAAGAGCAGCAAGTGTTCTTAACTACTGAACTATCTATCTAGCCCCCAGATGTTCTATTTTGAATGACTGCAATACCAATACCATGTGAACACTACTCTCAAATAATTGTCAGCTTGAGGTATAGTCAGGGTTCCTTGTAGTGTAGGTCTAAAGTCCTCTGTGAACCTTGACAGCAGAACCAGGCAGAGCCCTTCCCTTGACTGTTGCTATCAAGTAGATAGTATTACACAGAAAGCCCTCCATGGGAAGGGAACTTTTGTACCAGTGTTGAATCCATGAAATCAATTCTGAAGAAATAACTTTTGTTGAATTCTATGTAGTAGTGATGCTGCGTTTGTAATTCATAAATGATGAAAATCCTTGGACAGAATAAGTTCACGAAGTAACAAAATTTTCAGATCTTAATAAGTGAAGATGAAGGAGAATGAATCACTACTTAAACTGATATCTGGGTCTCACAGTCTCACAGCGATAATGAGTTATGTTGGAAGCAGAGTTGAATATAGATATAGCAGCAAAAAATGTACTTTTGTTCCTGGAACTGGGTGATGGGGAATGATGGCAACTTCACAAGTGGAAAACAGTGTAGGGGTCAAAAGAAAATTTGATAAATCAGGGTAGGGGTCAGGCCCATAGGAATTCCAGTAAGGATGGGGCTCAGTTCTGCAAAGAATGAATCCTGAGCATCTATTGTACCTTATTTGTGAAGTTATTCTTCTTTTGGTATTCTTGAATTTAAATATGATGTTAAAAGTGTGAATGTTTATTTGTTGCTTGCTGGGACAATTAAAACATGAGGTCTATTTCTACTCTATAGATGATAAGATATGGGAAAGTCCGTCCCCTTGTGTAAAGCCCAGGGAAGACACTGATGAATTTACCCAACTGGGGAACTCTGAACTAGACTGTGAATAGGTTGCTTCAAAGAACTAAGAAAAGAGTCAACTACTTTAAACTTAAATAAGGCACTAATAACTGGAGGCCAGGTGATGTGAAATTCTTGGGAGAAGTGATTTATTATTTGATAATTCTTTGCATTGCATGATGGCATATTAAGCCATTGTGATAAAAATGTAAAACTGTGTATAAGGGAAAATATGAAATCCTATAAATTATTATTTAAATATAAGTA
>NW_008335202.1:146053-156943 GCF_000622305.1 Nannospalax galili
TCTGTTTCACATTTAGATGAAAAGTATCCTTTAGCCTTAAACTGTTCTTTTCCCAAACACCTTCTGCACTGCCCTGTTAACATCTTTGTTCCTCAGGCTGTAGATGACAGGATTCAGCATGGGAATCACTATGCTGTAAAACATGGACACTATCATGTCCTGCTCCAAAGCATAGTTGGAACTTGGTCTCACATACATGAAAATAACAGTACCATGAGAAATGGACACTGCAGTCAGGTGAGAGCCACAGGTAGAGAAGACTCTTCGCAGCCCTTCAGCAGATCGCTTCCTTATAATAGCAACCAGAATGAAACCATAAGAGATCAGGACAACGAGGACAGTGAATAGCTCAATAGACCCAGCACAGAAAAAGAGCAGAAGTTGGTTTATATGTGTATCAGAACAAGAAATTTGAAGAAGAGCAGGGATATCACAGAAAATGTGTTTAATTTCACTGGATCCACAAAAGGACAGGCTGAAAGTGGCCACTGTGTGAATAACAGCATGCAGAATTCCACCTGCATAGGAAGCGATGATGAGTGGCAGACAGACTCTGGGTGACATGATTACGGAGTACTGAAGGGGGCTCTGAATGGCTACATAGCGGTCATAAGCCATTGCTGAAAGCAGAAAACATTCTGTGGTTCCAAAAGTAACAGCAAGAAACATCTGTGCTGCACATCCAAGGAATGAAATGACTTTCTTCTTTGTCACAAAATCTACTAACGTCGGGGAGTGATAACAGAGGAATAACAGGCATCTGCTGGAGACAGAGCACTAAGAAAATAGTACATGGGGTTGTGCAGCCTGGAATCCCCAATGACCAATACAATCAGTCCCAAGTTTCCCAGGAGAGTGAAAAGATAAATCACTAGAAACAGGAAGAAGAACAAGATCTTCAGGTCAGGGTTGTCTGTGAAGCCTTTCAGTACAAACTCAGTGACTTCTGTGATGTTCTCCATGTTGAAATCTCAGAGGAAGAAGTTGAAGAAAATCATGAAATTATACTTCAAATTTTTCTGAAACAATCTATAGCACTTTGCATCTTAAAGAGCCAATACATGTGATTATGCACAAACATACACACATGCGCATGTGTGCACACACACACGCACTCATAGGGACATGAGTACACTCACAGATGTATACATATTATGTGATTTTTTTTCAAACAGTGAATTAGAACATTGTGATATGATGGTGTCCTATGTCTTCATGTGCCAGTCATTTTACAATTAGTTTGAAGGATATATTTATTTCCTCAGTGTCTGAGCTCCTGAGATTTCTTTAACCATTGTGTCTCCTGCTCCATTTACCACTGAATGGCTTTGTAAAACTGACACGCCTACAGCATATGATGTCAGTATTAATTACTTAGGTTGTAGTATACAATGAGAGAGAAACTATGTTAAAATTGAATCTTTAGCTAATCATAGATGGAATGAATTAGGTTCAATATCCATTGTAGATGCAATCATCAATCCCATTCTGTAATCAATGATCTAATTCCCCTTGACTCTCTTTGAATTCTTCTCTAAGGAATATATGGATTTGTTATGGATTTTATGATATTTAAAAATGTGTATCTGCCAGTTATGAGTAATATTTTCTTTATTACTATAGAGTTATTTATGCCTTAAGTAAATTAGGGATTTCAGTTAGTGTTCTGTGAAACAGGCAGTTCACCTAGGAGAAAACTGGTATAGAGAAGTCTGTATTGCCACATACTGACAACATTCAGAGTTACATAGAAACAATATATTTCCTCATCTCCTAAAATTATTATAAATCTACTTCTGCAATCCAATTTTAAAAGAAAGTACAGATTTTAAAATATCTTAAATTTCATAATTAAATACAAAAGTTGTCAGAGAACAGAAATGATAACACAGATTGTTGAACAGCAGCTGCAGGGACAAATTTTATTATACACATTACATGACTTACCTCACAGCAAATGTCATAGTTAATATTTGCCAAAGCCATGAATTAGTCCAAACTCTCGGTCAGAAAGCATGTGCTTTTCACATTTATTATGAAACACCACCTCTTATTATAGATTGCTTCATTGTGCAAACAAACTCCCCCATCCCCTGCCCAAAGGGGATCCATGCAGAACCCAAGGCTTGATGTACTTGGATAATCTTAAGTAATTAAAGTGGGAGAAATTTAATGAAATAAGTAGTAATCCAAGCTGAATGCTGGATATTATAGTTAGGATATAAATCTTAAAGTATTCTTTTCTTCCTTATATTAAAATATATGGGCTGGGCATGGTGGCGCATGCCTTTAATACCAGCACTCGGGAGGCAGAGGCAGAGGATCTCCGAGTTCAAGGGCGGTCTGGTCTACCTAGTGAGTTCCAGGACAGCTGGGACTACAGGGAGACCCTGTCTCAAAAAGACCAAAAAAATGTGATCCCTGATGCTTGAACATGTGAATAGTTTTCTTATATTCTATATGTAGACTATGTTATTCCTCCCCCTAGCTTCATTCATCAGGAATATGAAATTGTACACCTTAATAAGAAACATTCCTTGCTATACAAAGTTCAACATTTTCTAGATTTTTTTTCTTCTTTTCCAGTAGTTTTATTTTTTTATTCCTTGGCTGGCCTGTCAACAGATTATATTTTGATGAATATAAGAATTGAGCAAAAGCAACACTGTCTAGTATTTGAGTATTTAATAGGCAAAATTACACACGTGTCCTTAAAATGTTAGGTTCTAGTTTTCAGCCATTCCTAAAATTGTCTGAAATTTACTCTTACCCAAGAAACAGTGAATGAATGTATGTATTCACTGTGCATACTGCTAATTTAAATTGTTTATATCCACTTATTCAACTGTGAAGTGTCCCAGGGGCTATACCCCAAGGAGATTATGCCCCGATTATTTGTTAGTTCAAAGCAGCAGCACACTAATTTACTGCATAATAAAATAATAAATGCTTCTCCAATGGTGCTACCCTTTCCCATATTTATTCATCTACTTTGATCATATTCACTTCCCCATACTGTCTCTTGTCCCAACTGTTCATGCTGGCCTACCTTCTTCACTCAAATAGTCCCCTTTTCATGTTAAAGAAAATATGATTCTTCTGTGGAGTATTTTGTTTACTCCCCAAATTCTTCCATTTCCTACAAATGAAATTATTTCATAATCTATGTCTAAATAATAGTCCCTTATGTATGTACACAGCATCTTCTTTATCTAGTCGCTTATTGATGGGCATCTAGATGGTTTCCTTTGGGAGGATGTTGTAAATGGTGAATAGTGAACATGAGTGTACAGGTATTTTTCTGGTAACATGGTTTGGATTTCTTCAGGAACATATCCAGGAAAGGTTCCGATGGAGCTCGTAGTTCTGGGTTTAATTTTTTGATGCATCAGCACACTGCACTTCAGAGTGCTTGTACTAATTCAGTTCCCACAAGCACGGAGGGGAACACCTCCCCATATCCCTCCACCACCATCCTCATCAGCATGAGTGATATTTATTTACTTGCTGACTGTTTTATGACTGTGGTGAGACTCAATCTTTTTTAATATTAAATTTATTATTTTTATTTTGTGTGTATGAGTGCATTGCCTGCATGAATATGAGTGCATCTGTGCTGTGCAATGCTGCAGAAGTCAGAAGAGGGCATCGGATCCCCTGGAACTGGAGTTAAGGAACAGTTGTTAGCTGTCACGTGGGTGCTGGGGTTCAAACTCAGATCTTTTGCAAGAACAACTGGTGTTCTTAACCACTGAGTGATCTCTCCAGCCCTTCTCTGTGTATTCTTAACAGAGTCACATTCTTCCCTGATTTGTAGGATTCAGATTGTGTGTAACATTTAAGAAAACATATTACAAATATTTACCCATGACCTTTGTAGGGCAAGTTTTGCATCTTTGTCTGTCAAGCTATAGATCAAGGGATTCAACATGGGGATAATCAGGGTGTAAAAGATAGAAGACACCTTATCAGTGTTGGTGGAATGGCTTGACTTGGGCTGCAGGTCCATAAATATCAAAGTCCTGTGGAAGACTGTGACCACTGTGAGGTGGGACCCACAGGTGGAGAAAGCCTTGTGCCTGCCCTCAGCAGAGTTCATCCTGAGAATGGCTATGAGGAGGAGCAGGTAGGACACAACCATATCAAAAGCTGCAAAGATTATAACAATAAATGAGGTTTTCTGTGTATTTGAGCAGAGCAGTGATATCCACGGGATGCAGTCACAGTAGAAATGATTGATCACATTGTGGCCACAGAAGGATGAAGTGAAAATGCTGACTGTGACCAGGAGGGACACGAATGTGCAGTAGATAGGGCATTGCCACTAGTGCCCAACATAACCCTTGTGACATGATGACTGTGTAGAGCAAAGGGTTGCAGATGGCCACATAGCGGTCATAGGACATCGCAGACAGAATAAAAAGTTCACTCCCAATGAGTACATGAAAAAAGCTAGCTGTGTAGCACAAGATGTATAAGAGATTGTATTTTTATCCACAACAAAATTTACCAGCATTTTTGGTCCAACAGCTGTGGCATAACCAAGATCTGTAATAGCCAGATGTCTGAGAAAGAAGTACATGGGGGTTTGCAGCCTGGGGTCCACAGTGGTGAGGATGATGATTCCCAAGTTGCCCACCATCGAGGTCATGTATATGACAAGGAACAGCCCAAATAATGGGGCCTGCAGCTCAGGACGGTCAGTGATGCCCATCAGGATGAATTCGTTCATCACTGTGAGATTGTATTTCTTCATTTCCCTGTATCAGATAAACCTATAATTGTTAGACTTCATTACAGCGAATAGATTTCAAATGTTATAATATGCAGAACATTTATTATTCAATGCCATTTTAAATAGGAGAAATCAAACTTCTCATTGTTATTTGAAAATACTTGCACATTTGTTAAAATGAAATCCATAGAGATGCATAATTGTATACATCACTCTCTCAACAAGTAACTTTACTCAATAACATTTTTAGATGCAGATTGATGTTTTATTTGGCACATTGTGCCACTGACATGTTATTTCTAGAGGACAATTAAGAAACTGTATATACTGCTATATTCAATATACAGACCCAAGAAAATTTTGACTTTAAATATCAATACTGCTGAGATTGAGAATGTAAGATATATAAATATAATAGATACACGAGATATGTGTTAGACAGTATCTAGATACATATAAAGATGATTGATAGATAAAAATAAATATGTAGCATGTCTGTATGTATAGATAGGTTTATAGAACAAAAACAAAACCTGCTTTAACATTAAAATTTGATATCAGTTTTGCGGATTTTTGTTATAGTGTTCAAATGTTCTCGTCATTGCCTTTATAAAACTACAATTGCATAGTATATTAATAATTTATTAGAATTTCTATTGACTACTTTCTATATTGCTTAAAATTCCATAAATTAAAATATGTTCATTAATTGGGAAAGGGTAGGGGAATAACAGGTGGTGGGGAGGGATCATCAAAGGCAATATGGAGTTGAGTATGATAAAATTAAGTTCATTATTTTCCTCAATTAATATATGATAATATAGATTTCAATGTCAAATGGTCAAGTGTGGTGGTGTATGCCATGACTGAGGACCTAGAGGAAAGGAGATGAAGAGTTCAAAACCTTCCTTGTCTACACAATGAATCTAAAGCCAGTCTTGGCTAAGAAAAACCCTGCCTTAAAAATTATTGTATTACAAAAGAAAATAATAGTCCTACATGACCTTTAACTTACAGGTAGTCCTCCTTAAAGCATTGACAAATTTAAAACTATGTGAGTGATACGATAGTTAAAAAAAATCTACAGCAGATCACCTAGTAAATTGTCATTTTGTTTGTGAAGACATAACCAGGATACACATTATATAGATTTACCCAGTAGCACACATTGATTTACTGTACACAGGGTTACTTTGGGATATATAACTTATCTAAAACTCTATACTCTGATATTAAACAAATATTTCTCTCTGTTCTTGGGAGGGATGAAGGATCACAAAATCATTCAATGGTCCATGGAATTTGGAAATAATTATCTAAGATTATTTATTTATGTATATTGTTTTATCTTAACTTTGAAGTGGCAACACTAACTTAGCTAAAGATAGTAATATATCTATTCTACATAAGAAATTTCATAACAATTTAACATATTATTGTCATACGAATTAATATAAATATTATTCATGGTATATGTGTATTTTCATCTTAATGGAAATATATGAACTTATGTAGGAAATTAGATACACTTTGCTAAGCAGATCCAGGGAGATTAAGAGGAAATTTTAGCAAATTCAGAAAAGAGAGACCACTGGCTTTGTTGTTATACAATTTTGACTAAAAAATATTCTTTAGAAAAAAGAATAATATATTTAAAAGATAAAACAGTGGTTTAGTAATACATTAAATTTTTTTATTGCATACAACATTTACAATGATGTTCATTATTGTAGAGATAAAATATACTATATATAACATATTTATGGATACTTAGATACATTTTGGAATCCTCTATGTAATATAGAATAAAACAAAATTTTCACTTCACAGTGAAAATTGTTAAGGACGCCCATCTGTGCAAATATAATCATAAAATTTTACAAAATTATGCTTAGAACTGATCATAAACCAATTCACTTCACAGTTGAGTGTGGTGATACAGGCCTTTAATCCCAGCACTCAGGAGGCAGAGGCTAGCTAGCTTGGTTTATGGAGTGATTTCCAGGCCAGCTAGGGTTATAAGGAGACATTGCCTCAAAAATAAATAAGTAAATAAAGAAATAAATTTGCATCCATAAAATATTGTTCATATGGCTGTTACTACCTTATATCCTGCTCTTTCTCAAAATAAGAAAGTATAAGAGATTATACTATTAGGGAAATACCTTCAACAAATAAAAGTTATGGTTTACATTTCTTCTTGTTATTTCTGCTGCCTTGACTTGTAATCATGAAATGCTAGAAAAGAAGGTGCACACGAGACATATCAACAGTCTTAAGGTTAAGGGAGAGAAAATTGTTTTCTCTCACCAGTTTTGAAGTTCAATAGAGAGAATCAAATGCTCTTTCCACAGCTGGTCCTTTACTCATAAGAACTCACAGCAATGGTGACAGCATGAACAGGTGCTATGCAATCTCAAACCAGACAAAATCCCAGCACAGTCATGGGGAAGTGAGTAAGAACTCCCGAAGCAACCTTAGGGACTTCCAGGAATTGATGACTGCTGGGAGGGAAAAGGAGAAAGGGGAGAGAGAGAGAGAGAGAGAGAGAGAGAGAGAGAGAGAGATACATATATAATTGTTTTGGGACAGTGGGTGGAGGTGTGAATAGGGGAGGGAATCTATATATCATCAAAATATAGTGTATGAAAATAGCAAAATATATTAAAAAAATTAGTTCATACCATAAAATGAAGAACATTTTGCTACTACCACAGAACTGGATAGTTTAAAATCTCTTGATGTTAAATACATGCCATAGTATCTGAAAGAGATCAGGTGGAAACTCACTCAAACCTTATTTCCATAGTAACTGAGAATGTAACAAGTATCCTGAAACCTCTAGATTTCCCAGTGCTTTGAAAGAGGTTGAAATGAAGAATGAATTATTTGGGACACGTTCTGTCTCTAAAACAACAACATAATCCTAAATTTATGCCTATTAATTAGTGCTTCAACGTTCTTACTTTTGTCAGTTGTTGGTTATACAATGATATATCTGAAAAAATGATGAACTAGGCTATGAGAAGTCTTGGCTTTAAAAACTGCTGCTATTGGTCATGGTGGAGCACGTCTTTAATCCCAACACTAAGGAGAAGAAGTAGGCAAACTTCTGTAAGTTTGAGGCTAGCCTGGTCTACATAGTCAGTTCCAGGTGAGTAAGGGTTTTACAGTAGAACTCTCAAAAGAAGAAGAAGGAGGAGGAGAAGAAATAAATGCCACATTTAAAAAGAAACAATCCAATCCAATACTTACACATGGCATGTTTGAAGAGTTTCCAAACAAAATCACCAAGTGTAATTTTTCCAGACTGCTTATGAACATTTATTTTATGTAATTAGTAGAAAATACCCAAAAATAAATATGCAGGAAAATAAAGATAGGTTCTGTTGCTTTTTCTAGGATCACTGAGGAGTAGAAATCGCAAAAAAAATGAGTCAGAAATGGGCACTTCCATTAGACAAGGACACAGCAACAGGACAGAGAATCTTGGTGAACCTGTCTTTGATAGTTGTTATGAAACCTCTCTTGATTCTTCCCATTTGTTCCATAGCATAGCATTCTTGGGACAATTTATACTTTTCTTTATCTTTAGAGACTTTCCATAAGGAGTTGCTGAGTAATTTGTTGATTATCCCTAAAGTATCTGAACGCTTAATGAAAGGCCTGGATTTAGTCCATTAATTGTCAGAGACAGCTTGCATTTCTCTCTCTCTCTCTCTCTCTCTCTCTCTCTCTCTCTCTCTCTCTCTCTCTCTCTCTCTCCTGGCTTCTGAGTTTTACCCTAAAAAGACTGAATGTTAATATTGGGATTTTGAATGGAGTATTACTCAAACTAAAAGTTGTCTGCCATGTGCGACATAGCTGAGCTTTGGGACCTGCTAACATCCAGTGAGATAAACCAGCCACAAGATGAATTGTCCGTGGTACCACCTTCACGGGAGAGCCAGTGCAAGTCAAGTTTCAAGATTCAGAGTGGAAATTTAGCTACTAATCACTGGGGATTGGGAAAATCCCCAGAACTCCCTAATACATACATGTAAAGTCTCAGTTACAAAATGAACTAAATGCACAACCTGCTAACAAATATGCAAAGTTAAGAGCACTATACTGTGCGTCTGAAATATTAAAAGTATAGATTTGATGTTTAACACAATGAAACTATTATAAAGGACAAAATGAAGCCCCCAAATATGTTAGACTAGATTAGCATGATTTCTGAGAAAATTAGGGCATCAGTTTCTACTGCTATGTACCAGAAAGACCCCTTTTCTATCCCCAAGGCACTTGCTGGTAAGACTCAGTGTGAGTGGACCCATGTTGTAATATCCAGACAATGTTGGTCTCTCTTACCTACACTGGGGACAGGGCAAGCAACCATTACTTTCTGAGGGAACCTACAACCTGAGGGTCAGCTCAGCACCTATTCCTTCCAGTGCTAATGCTAGTAGCCGTAGTTTCAAGATCAAAGTATCTAATTAGGTGCCTGTTCCTGCAGCCAAACCATAAAATCCTTCGTGTTAAGTAAGGTGGCAAAGAGGGAGCACTGTGGAATAAACAATTCCTCCCCATCCAACCCAGCACCACCTGACTGATGGGTTTCCTTCCTGGCCTGCAGCCAATGGACTTTAGAAGCACTGAAAAGTGGGTCAACACTGCTTGAAGTTTGGTGAAGTGCTGTGGGGGAACAAGTGCTGCTAGCCATTCAGCCACTGGACCTTAAGCCTTCTGAGCAGCGTACTTGGTCCCCTGCGTGCATCTCATGACCCCCCTCCCCTGCTACACTAGGAAGTTCAATTCCGCTGTTAGCTTTTAGTAAATTTCAAATAATGTCAACTCAAAAACTACTTCTGAGGTAGGTTATAGATCTATATAACTGTCCCAAATCAGCCATGCTTTGAGAGAATTGTATCAGTTGAAATCCAGGACAGTAAGGTCACCTTGACTCTGAATCATTTTTCATTTTCTTGAATATTCAGGAAAAGAAAATACATACAAACATAAAATGGAGTAGCAGAAGCCAACGGAAGTGAGGAATGGGAGAAGCAACATAATGGGTATATAGTAATGTCAACATTTTGCAACATTATAGCAAATAGTGTTAAATTGGTCATTTATTTTTGAGAGGATATCTAGAGTCACTATGAACTAAGAAATGTTCACAAGGACATCAGAAATAGGCAAATCCCTGTTGTTTCAATTTCTCTTCCTCTAAGAGCATCACAAAGTGGTAGAGGTTCAGAAAAATAAATAAATAAATAAATAAATAAATAAATAAATAATAAAAACAGAGAAGTTGAGTAGGGACCAGATGTATAACAGTCTCATACGGATGGGTAAGAATTCAATTGCAAGAAGAGCAAAATTAGTCAGTCAGTTCTATTTTAATCTATGAACATTCAGCATAGTGTTTTGGATAGTGGTGATACTGATGTTCTTTCTAAGTTTAATATAATCATGGTAAACACTACTGCCTAGTCCTTATAGTTTATGAGAAACTAAAGAATGGATTTAAGCCTCTGTTAGTCTTAGTTGACTCAAAACTTTTTCATTAGTGCATATTATAATTTTTATTGTAGACATGTGGTATGTATGTATGTGCTCATCTGTGGGCACATATGGGTGCAGCTGCATGTGCATACCACTACCTATGTGTGTTCTGGTGTGTGCGTCGTGTTCATGAACATTTGGGTCCAGAATTCAACAAGGATGACAGTAATGCAGGTAAATGGGTGGAACTAGAAACTATTATACTAAGTGAAGTAACACAGACTCAGAAAAAAAATCGACATATGTTCTCCCTCATATGTGAATCCTAGAACCAAACCCTGATAAGTGAGTATGTATCCAGACATAACTGCAGGAACCAGGATAATGGAAAGGAAACAGGGAGGTAAAGGAAAAGAAAGAACCTGAAAGAGAACAGTAAGAAACAGGCCTTAATAAGGGAGATATGGACAAAAATTGGGTTAGTTTAAGGGAGGGGGGAGGTAAGGGTATACAAGGAACCTAGGGGATAAGGGGAAAGAAGGAGCTCAAGAGAGGTAGGACCATAGGAGAAGGGTATTATTAAGGGAGAAAGGGGGGAAATGGAGGCATCTTAGGTGGGAAAACTATGGTGGAGGGGTGAGACAATGCGAGAGATAAACAATGCC
>NW_008335202.1:157443-158249 GCF_000622305.1 Nannospalax galili
AAAATAAATTAGTTTATCTGGGCCAACTGTATGGCCTTAAACACCCAAAAAGAAAGTATAACCAAAGCTTAAAGGGGCCAATATAATTTCTTAAGAGTCCATATGCATAGCTAGCTAAAGGCTACATAACAAGCAACAATGCCAGATAGGAGATACCTTCTTTTGTGTTGTTGGCCAGGGTGTCCAAAGGGATTCCCAGATAGTAACCCAGCATAGAAGTGGGAAAATGAAGAGCACACCCCAATCTTATCTAAAGGAATATTGATAACTGATTGCTGCTAGATGAGGAACAGATGACCCTCTTAAAACAAAGACATCTAGATAGGCTGATTAGATTCACCAGATGGACAAGTAGTGGGGAATGGCTGGGGGTGTCTACAACACAGCAGACAGTAACAGGGATATCAGAGTATAAGGACTCTAGTGGGGGGAGGGAGGCTATGGGAGGGTGCCATCTGGGATGTGGGTATAGTTGAGTAAGATGGTTTGGGATGTTGTGTTTGATATACACATATACACACAAAACAATAAATTTAAGAAAATGTATTATATTTGAGGAGGAAGCACGGAAATTTATGTCATGCTAATTAGTAGTGGTGATAAACATTATCATTGAAATCTACCCGATGACTTTATAGACATACACAGGTGCCTAGGATCCGAGTGCAACCGATTATGACTAGTAATAATCAGATAAAAACAGATTAGAGATGCATGCGCCAACATCTCAGTGTTAGTAGCAAAAACAATGAGTCTCTCTGCAAGAAATAATATATTCTAAAATGAAATGGAGATTTTTTTTATTA
>NW_008335202.1:158294-217148 GCF_000622305.1 Nannospalax galili
GAAGAAGCATTTCATTACATCAGCATTGACATATTCAATAACAATTTTCTGAGCTATGCTGCATCTCTTACAAAACTGGCTGTACATATTTAGGTTTACATTTGAATTATTACAGTTATACAATATTGCACTCAGTATAAACCCTTTAAGACTTAAAATTAAATGAGGTTTTTAACCTTTAAAAAAGAATGGAGATCTTTTTAAAGGTTAAAAACTCATTCAACTCAATGTCTTACAGGGCTTATACTGAGTTTAATATTGTATAACTGTATTAATTCAACTATTAACCTAGAAACTTGCACCCACTTGTGAAAGAGATGTACTCTTGCTCTGGACTGTGTTACTGAATATGTTAAAGCTGTAGTGAAATGCTTTTTCTAATCATGTACTTATTAAAAATTTAAAAAATGATTAAAAAATAAATAATAGTTCTTCAAAGCATAAAAATTTGCTCCATAATAATTAGTAGATGTGAAAAACATTACCATTGAAATCTACCTGATGACTTTATATCCATGCTCAGATGCTAAGGAGCTCAGAAAGTAGCCGACTGTGACTAGTAATAATAGAAAGATATATAGATATTAGAAATGCATGTGCAAACATCTTAATATCAATTGCATTAAAATGAATTCTTCTGTATGAAAAAAAAAGTGCTGTAAAGTATTCCTTGAGAAATGTTTATAATTCTATGAGAATGTAAATAGTTTCACAGTAATTGTTTTCCAGTTAGAATATTCTAACTTAATTGCAGCACAGTCTCTTTAATTTCTTGTTCATTAATTTTTAACTAACTTCATAAAAGAATAAGAATAAAAAAATGTGATTTATTTTAGAAAAAGTTACCTGGACTGCTGAAAAGAATGTATATTCAATAATTAAAAAAATAAAAAAAATATGGGCTATGGATCTGAACAGTTCTTAAAAGAATAAACAAAATGGCTAAGAAACACCTTAAGAAGTGTTCAACATTCTTAGTAATTAGGGAAATGAAATTAGGAACACCTTAACACCTTGAGAGTCCATCTTATTCCAGTCAGACTGCCTAAGATCAAGAGAACAAATTAAACAAAATGCTGGAGAGGATGTGGGGAAATATGGGCTATGGATCTGAACAGTTCTTAAAAGAATAAACAAAATGGCTAAGAAACACCTTAAGAAGTGTTCAACATTCTTAGTAATTAGGGAAATGAAATTAGGAACACCTTAACACCTTGAGAGTCCATCTTATTCCAGTCAGACTGCCTAAGATCAAGAGAACAAATTAAACAAAATGCTGGAGAGGATGTGGGGAAAGGGGAACACTCATTCACTGCTGGTGGGATTACAAGCTCAAGCAACCCCTATGGAAAGCACTGTGGAGAACTCTTAATAAAACTGAAAATGAACCTACCATATGATCCGGTTACACGACTCCTTGGCATAGACCCAAAGGACTCATCCTACAGCAGAATTACTTGTAGATTCACATTTGTTGCTGATCTTTTTACAATAGCTAAGAAATTGAAGCACCCTAAATGTCCCTCAGCTGACAAGTGGTTAATGAAAGTGTGGTATATTTATACATTTGAGTTCTACTCAGCAATAAAAAAAGACAAAATTGTGAAATTTGCAGGGAAATGTATGGACCTGGAAGCTGTTATACTAAGTGAAGTATCACAGACTCAGACAAATGAAGAATGTATATTTTCCCTCATTTGTTGATCCTAATACCAAATCCTTAAATGTGAGTATGTATCCTGATGTAACTGGAGGAACCAGAAAAATGGAAAGAAATCAGGGAGATAAAGGGAAAGAACCTGAGAGAAGAACAGAAGGAAACAGGTATCACCAAGGGGGAAATGGTTAAAATGGGGCTCTTTAAATGGGTGTAAGACAGGAAGGGTTATACAAGGAAATACGGGGGTAAGGGGAAGAAGGAGCTCAAGTGAGGAGGACCATAGGAGGCAGGTATTATCAAAGGTTAAATGGAGAAAATGGGGGTACTTTAACTGGAAGAGAAATAAATAATTTTTGACTGGTGTGAAAAACCAGAGGGAAATGTATTAGTACAAAAACATACTGGAAAATTGTACATACACTATCTCTACATGAGTTCATGTGTACAGCTGAAGGGTATAAAAAAGAAAACTGCCAGACTGGTGAAATCTCCCTTCAAGGTGTTGGCCGAGGTAGCCTAAGAGACTCCCCAAATCATATAGGCTATTGCTACAGCCCTGAATTGCCTCCCAGAACTTGAAGGGAAGACCTCAATGCTGAAGACAAGATATACTTTGGACTTGGAGCAATGGAGCTGGAATTTACCTGGAAGTCACCTCCCTGAAAACTAGCTTTCAGTTTTGAGAGGAACTCTGCCACCTACTAAGAGAGAATGCCAATCGATGCCTCAACCCCAGTAAGGCCTAATAACCACAATGACCAGCATAGCAAACTATATTGGAGCAGTTGTGGCTCATTAATCATACCTGGGGGTAATCAACATCTACCCAATTGAACTTAAAGTCTACTCAATGGTAAGGAAGTCATGTGAGGCACTGTAAATATAGCCAAATATACTTGGCTGGAGAGGTCAGAGATCTTAGAGAAAACCCCAAGGCTGTCACATGCCTAGACAAATGTAATTTCTTACTATGTACTAACCATGGATACTTATATTTACAAGCAAGTATGCTAGTCACCACCCATTAAAACAGCTTCTTTTCTAAGAGATGGAGACTATTATAGAATTATACAACTGGTCACACACAAAGATTAAGTGTCTGTGAAATCCTCAATTCTAATTCAAACATCTACAATGGAAACTACATCTAAGGCTCATGGAATATAGTGGATCAAGGGGTAGAGAAAATGCTAATGTGTCTCTCAACTGTCATCAATGACGTTCCCTCATACAACAGATGGCAATGTACAGAAAAGGCCACAAATGGCAAAGCATAGAGAATAAGAATCTTTAGAGAGTGTGTCCTTTGACAGAATTCCTATATTAACTCTCACAGGTCTCAGGGACCATTGTGGAAGAGGGGCAGAAAGATTGCAAGAGCCAGGGGAGGAGGTACATGACCATATGGAAATAGTGTCAGTCACGTGCCTGGGACCTTGCTCATATGAACTTACAACAATGGTATCAGCATGCACAAGATGCATGCAAACCTAGTAGACAAAAATCCATCCAGCATATAACTGTAGAAAGGGTCAGCAGACACCAATCTTAGTTGAGTAACTATTGGACAGCTGATTACTGCTGCATGAGGGAGAGTAGATCTTCTTTAAGGGAGAGACTCTAGATAGGCTGACTAGGCTCCAGTGGATGAACTTGCACTGAGGAATGTCTGGGGACAATCATTTGACTCTATAGGCCTTAACATAAATGACAGAATGCATGAAATCCAATTCAGGGTAATGGGACGGTACCTATGAGGAAGGGAATATAAAGATGATTAAGATGTTGTATGCAAAATACAAATAAATCAGTAAAAGTATACAAAAAGTAATAATTCCTGGTTGAGTCGAGCATCAAAGAACTCTGAGACTAAAGCATAAGTACCACCGAAGTAAGGATGGCTTATGCTACAAACCAAGTACCCAACCAGCCAGAAGTACAGAGTCAATACACTATACCTCCCAAGGCTCAGAGATTATGGCAGAAGATATGGACCGAAGACTGTGAGAACCAGAGGCAGTGAATTACTATAAAAAACAGTGTTTTCTGGACACTATAGGACAGTTGACTATATGAACTCACAGAACTTATCACAGCATGTACAAGATCTGCTTAAACCCAAACCAGAAAACCTTATAGCATGGAGTGAGGAGTGGGCAGGAAGTCCCACCCTAGCTGAGGCGCTATTGGCAATTCACAGCTGTTGGGAGAGAGAGAGTCATTTTTCTTTAAGGGTGTGATGTCTTGTAGATTAAGCTTGGTGCAGTGGATGATCCCTCACCCAAAAGGGCAGCACAAATTGAACTCAACGACATTTTTTTAAGGGAATAGAAATTTATGTACATAGGGAGGTTGGGGTGGATCTAGGAGGAGTTGTTGGAGGGGGAGGGTGAATATGATCAAAACACATAGATTAAATTCTCAAATAATTAATGAAAACATAATTTGAAAAGTTATATTCATATAGAACTGGAGTGATGGTTCAGCAGTTAAGAGCACGGCTGCTCTTGTTAAGGAACCGAGTTCAATTCCCAGCACCCACACGGCCGCTAACAAACATCCAAAACTTCAGTTCCAGGGGAGTTTGATGCTCTCTTGGGCATTTCATGGCATGGGTGCACTTACATACATGTAGGTAATACATTGATATACAAAAATAAAATAAATATATTTTTTAGAATTATATGCGTATTATATAGCATTTTGTCATGACTCCATTTGTCTAAACTATTCCAGCTTCAAATATTCCACCCACCATTTTATATTAAGAGTAATATGTATGGATGTAATTACAACCATTTCATATTGATTAGATTACAATAACATAATCACATATAATCCATTGTGTTCTATATTATAATAAAGTCAAGTTTGTGTTATATAAGATTTTTCTGCAGTTTAGATGCTACCTATAATTATGTAGATACTTGTGACCTTTCTGGCTAACACAGGTAGTAAAGTTTTTTAAACTGCAGAAATAAAGTCCATGAAAGCATGGTAAAATCATGTTAAAAATGACTGGAAAAATGATAAAATCCCAACAAACCTGAAATGGTAAAAGGATCAGAGGTGAGAAAAAAGGAAAGTAAATGAGTGAAGTAAATTAGCGTTTTTAAAGTCATTTCTTTTTTAGAATTTTCATTTTTTTTCTATGTGTATGAGTGTATTGCCCTCATGTATATAAGTGTACCCATGTCATGCAATGCCCACAGAGGTCAGAAGAGGGAAAAGAATCCCCTAGAACTTTATCCCCTGGTATGAGATCCCCTGACTGGAGTTACAAAAAATTGTTAGCCAACAGGTGGTGCTGGGAATTGAACCCAGGAACTCAGCAAGAGAAGCCAGTGTCCTTAGAGTCATCTCTCCCAGCCCAAGAATTATACGCTCTAAAAATGTTCAGTTTGGAGTAAGGTAATTCATACTGCAGTCACAGAATAGGTTCGAAATTTGTTTTAAGTGCAGAAAATGTTAATTTGCTACCCGATAAAGTTCTTGTCATTCAAGAAAGTATAAATTGATTGTTAACTCTAACATAGCATGCTACCTTAATAAAATGTGGCAAATGTGGGGACATGGATTAGCTGGTAGTGTATGCAAGCATGGAAAACAGATTAATTCCCAGCACCAGCAGAAAAAGCTGGGCACATAGGCAGACATCTGTAAACCTAATATGACTTAGCCTGAGACAGGCAGATCCCAGAAGTCACTGAACACGCAACCTAGCCAACTGGTGAGCATCAGGTTCAGTGAGAGAGCCTTCTCAACAACTGATGTGGTGGTGAGCATATAAGCTATACACCAGCCTCTGGGCTGCACATAGAGACATGCATACATGCACTCTGAAACACATATGCACCCACGCAAACACAAACGTATGCATAGGGTACACACAGATGAACATAAAAAATAAAATGTGTGCCAAATGTTTGATTTATGAATTTAATTTCATACCACTCTACATGCCTAAATTTATCACAAAAAAATTAAGTGCCACACATGAGTTCCCCCTTCATTGACTGAGCTTTAAGTCCAATTAAGTAGCTGTTGATAACCTCCAAGATAAAAGTGCCACTGCTGTCCTATTATAGTTTGCTGTACTGGTCATTGTGCTTATTAGGTCTTAAGTTGAGGATGGGCCTTTGATTGATATTCTCCCTTAGCAGCTTGCATAGTGATCTCCAAAACTACAAGACTTAGCCTTCAGGGAGGAGGTTTCCTGGTCATTTACAGCTCCATTGCTCCAAGCCCTGTGTCTGAAGTATGTCTTGTCTTCAGGAATAGGGTCGTACCTACAAGTTCTGGGAGGCAATCAAGAGCTCTGGAAATAGCCTCTGTAATTTGGGGAGTACCCTGCACATGACTGGAGAGGTTATAGGTCTCTGAGACAACCCCAAAGCTGTCCCATCCCAAGACAAATATAATTTCTTACTTTGTGCTAAATATGGATTCTTATGTTTGCAAACAAGTATGCCAGTCACCACTCTTCAAAAGAAGCTTCTTTTGCAACAGTGGAAGACTATTAAAGAGTTCCAGGTCTGGTCACACACAGAGATGAAGTGTCTGTGAAATGCCCAAACCTACATGACCCATTTACAGTGGAACACTTTACACGGAGCATAGTGGAACAAGAGGTAGAGAGAATACTAATGAATCTCTCAACTCTCATCAATGAATCTCCCTTATACAACAGAGGGCAATGTACCGAGACTATTATGAAAGTGGGGGTGGAAAGACTGCAAAGGCTAGGGGAGGAGGTACATGACCATATGGAAACAGAGACTTACAGGCTTCTGGAACCTTGCTCATATGAACCTACAGCAATGGTGCCAGCATGCACAGGACTTAAAGAAGTTCAAGCAGACAAAAATCTAGCTTAGAATTATGGAAATGGCCAGTAGCCCACAATTTTACCTGAAGAACTGCTGGGCAGCTGATTACTTCTGGGTAAGGACTAGTTGATCTTCTTTAAGGGAATGATTCTAGATAGGATGATTGGACCCCAGTGGATGAACTTGCCTTGAGAGTCATAAAGGGACATTAACTTGACCTGATAGGCCTTAACATAAATGACACAATGCATGAAAACCATTGTATGTGTGGGGACAGATAAGGGAGGGTAAAGAAGGGGAAGGGCGCATACAGAGGACTAAGAGGACTATGTTGTGTACGAAATACACAAGAAAATCAATAAAAATAAATTTTAGAAAGGAAATGGAGGTTAAAAACTGAATTGATGTTTAAGTAGAGTATGAATGTCAAATGATTAATATGGGACTGGAGAGATGGATCATCAGTTAACAGCACTGGCTGCTGTTCCACAAGGCAGATAACAAATGTTTGTAACTCCAGTTCCAGGGAATATGATGCCTTCTCTAGTCTCTGCAGGTTTCCACTTACATACATGCAGGTAAAAGACTTATACTTCTAAAAAAATAAATAAATTTAAAAAATTAGTGTTTAGCAAGTACACTAAGACATTACTTCATGTAGATGTCGAATTTCCTAAATTTACTGCATATCATGTCTAAAGCAGCAGCAGATGAGAGTGCTGATCTCACACACTGAGAACACATTCACCTTGTAGTTTGCAATGACAAAGAGATTACCAAAATTAGACTTCAAAGTGAATGCAGAAACGCCTTATATTGGAAATGATATGAATTTTAATCTTATCTGTCATATGCAGACATACTGTCACAATTATTGATTAATAAGAACATGTACATCATGTGTTTCAGTGACTATTACAGTCATTCTCTACTTTTTCAACTTTTAAATATTTTTGAAATTACCCCAACACTAGAGCATACAATTTTCTTTTAAAATAATCTCACTTCAGTATTTTACATGAAATTCAAATTTGGAAACCATACCTGTGAATTAAATTACCATAAAGTAATTTGTAAAACCAGAGTGAAGAGTTTTCAGTAAACAACAATGTGGCACTTAGAAGGTGGCATTAATAGAACTGTTTAATGATAATGGTCAGTATTTTTTATTACTGCCTTAAGTACATCAAGTCCCCACTCTTAGCACATGGACTTGGAATCATTATTTATCCTCTGGAACCAAGGAAATTGAGGGTCAAATTTAGTGACTTATCAATGATTGTCTATCAAACAAGTGGTTTCATATTATAAAATGAATGACTTCTAAAACTGTTGTTAATCAAATTATCTTTACAATACTACAAATATCTAAGATTCCATTAAGTATAACATTTTATAATATATAGTTTTAAGAATTACAAATGTATTTTCAATATATTGATTTTTCTATAAGAACCTAGAATAACTAGCAGTGAGGGAATTCTGTGTTTGCTTTTTTTTCTTCTATGTTTGCTTTTTAACACAAAATGGAGTACTTTTAAAATATTTACTTATTTACTTATTGTGTGTATATGTGGTTGCTTGCATGTGCTGTGGTGTGCATGTGGAGGTCAGAGGACAACTTTGTAGAGTCAGTTCTCTCCAACTTTTAAAAACTTTATGTGTATGAGTGTTTTGCCTGTGTGTATGTAAGTGTACCATGTATATGCAATGCCAGTGGAGACCAGAAGGGGATGTCAGATCCCCTGGAACTGGAGTTAAAGACAAGTTGTTAACTACCATGTGGGTGCTGGAAACCAAACCTGGGCCCACTGTGGGAGCAGCCAGTGCTCTTAACCTCTAAGCCATCTCTCCAGCCCCCTCTCCTTCTACCTTTAAATGGCTCCTGGGAATTGAAACCAGGCCACCAGACTTGTGTAGCAAGTACCTTTAACCATTGAACCGGCTCAGCAGCCTTGGAATGCTTTTTAATATTAAAAGGAATGGACAGTTTATTCAGAACTTCAACCCCTGTGAAGGGGAAAATCTGACTGGAAAAGCATAAACTCCCATCAGGAAGCCTTCTCATTTCTTCATAGCTGAAAAATCTGTACCACAACCAAACAGATGGCCTGGTGTTTTCTGATATGCTTAGACTTTCTACAATTCTTGCTCCCCTCTCAAAGCAAAAGAATAAAGCAAAGAAATCCAAAGTAGCCTATTTGGGATTTGATGTACAGCATCTCAGTGAATCTTCGTTACGCTTTCTGTGAAGCAGCTACTCGTAGCCAAAGCTCAGTTTCAGTTACTACCAGTGATAAAATTATGTAATCACACTCTGAGATTTACCAATGCAACTAAAAGTTCAATTTTCAAGCTTTTAATATAAACTTTTAAAAAAAACTTAAAAAAAGAATTGCAAATGTATTTTCATATGTTGGAAACTAGCTGTCCTTGTAAACAAAAATAAATACACTATGAGTTTAATATGTGTTTTATGACATTAAATTAGGAAACACTTCTAAATTAACATTTCTTGAAATGACCAAACATGTTTGTATGATAGAAAATCCTCAAAAACAGAAAAACAATAAAGATTTTTGTTTTTAGACAGACACCAAAGGAAGTAGTCTAAAGGAAAGAAAGAAAATAAGAAAAAAAGTTGGCATCCCTGTTTCCTCTAACTGCTGAATCCCTCTCTCTTCTGCATGACTCTGATGACAGCACTTTTCACCTCTCTGTTCCTGAGACTATAAATGAGTGGGTTCAGCATGGGGATCACAATAGTGTAAAACACAGAAGCCACTTGGTCCTTTCCCAAAGAATAGGACTTACTTGGTTTCAAATAAGTAAAGATCAGAGTGCTGTAAAACACAGTGACCCCCAGGAGATGAGAGGCACACGTGGAGAAGGCTTTTTGCTTTCCTGAAGTGGAAGTGATTTTCAAAATAGTAGACAGAATGTGCACATATGATACAGAAACCAGGATAAGGGACAGCAGAATTGTAGAACCCGCAAAGATAAATATAATGATTTCAATGCCATGTGTATCAGTGCAGGAGAGAAATAGGAGTGGAGATGTGTCACAGTAAAAATGATGGATGGCATTGGATTTGCAGAAATTCATTGATACCATGCTAAACACAGTGACAGAAGAATCCATAGTTCCAATTACATAGGACGCAGTAAGCAGACCATGGCAGAGTCTTGTGGACATAATAACTGGATAATGTAGAGGGTTGCAGATAGCTACGTAGCGGTCATAGGCCATTGATGCGAGAATAAAGCATTCAGTAGCTGCCAAAAGAATAAAAAAGTACAGCTGGGTGAAGCAGCCCATGAAAGAAACGTTCTTCTTGGACGTCAGCAGGGTCTCTAAGGTTTTAGGTGTGATGACAGTTGAGTAACTGAGGTCCAGGAATGACAGGTGGGTGAGAAAGAAATACATCGGGGTGTGAAGCTGGGCATCTAGATGAATGATGAGAATCATCCCTGTGTTCCCCAGCACCGTAACCAGGTATATCAGGAGAAACAGCACAGAGAGGACCAGCTGGACCTCCTTGGACTCTGTCAGTCCCATCAGGATGAAATCAGGCTTGTTTGTGTAATTCCAGGTGTTCATAGTGAACTGCCCTGAACCGTAGAGAAATCAGAGGGGTATAGACTGTATGATTTCAAGGAGATTTTTGTGTATGTACATAACAGTATTTCATTTTTTTTGGTCTTTTTGAGACAGGGTCTTCCTGTAGCCCCAGCTGTCCTGGAACTCACTATGTAGACCAGGCTGGCCTTGAACTCAGAGATCTGCCTGCCTCTGCCTCCCAAGTGCTGGGATTAAAGGCATGTGCCACCATGCCCAGAACAGTATTTTTTAATGACATTGTATAACTGTCAACAATTTGTTAGTCAAATAGAAGTACAAACTGACTTCTGAATAATGTTCCATAAGTGGTAACATGTTTTGTTATACAATAAAACTATTTTAAATAATTTCCTTTAATGCATTTAGTCTAAATGAAATACTATATGGTTTGTACTACCCTTACGCACTTATTTTCCATAAGGAAAAAGATGCACAAATATCAAATAAGTTATGGGGACACAAGAGAAATTCATGTTGAGTTGATGATCATGTCAGAGTCCAAAGAGCATGCTCATGACACTGTGTTTCTCCTTATTGTTATGTCAGTAAACCTAAACATGTTACACACATACTTTTTCTTTGAAGCATCAGTTAAGACTAACTGAAAATAAGTATCTCTTTTTTTTACTGATCTTTAGTAGACTGCATTAAGACATAGGTATTGGGACTGGAGAGATGGCTCAACAGTTAACAACACTCACTGTTCTTGCAGAAGACCCATGTTCGAATCCCGCACCCACATGGCAGCTAACAACTGTCTATAACTCCAGTTCCAGGGGATCTGACAGCCTCTTCTGTCCTCTGCAGGCATTGCATGACACAGGTGCACTTACCTACATGCAGGCATAACAGTCATACACATAAAATAAAAAATAATAAATAAAATATTTAAAAAAAGACATATAGGTATTAATAAAGAAGGAATGTTTGCTTTATGACAATTAAAACCGGATTCATACTAAAAATTCATTATCAGAATAAGATCATCACTTGTAGAATCTCATTCCGTCAACTCTCTATTTCTGTTGCCCCCATCTTGATGTTACTTCTATACGTGCCAAATGATTTGTGCAAACATTTTTTTAACCTAGTCCTTGTTGTATTTTGGCTCTTTCACACCCACACAATTCCAATAATACTTACTCTGAGCCAAAGTTGATAGGAAACAAAAGGAAAAAATCATTTTCCAATATCGTGTGATTGAAAATACTCAACTCCCAAGTTTTCTCACTGTTGAAATAGGAAATCTGTTAAATGATCTGAAAATGTCAGAAGGAGAGCATTTGCTGTTGATGGGATTATTATTTATAAATTTTTGTGCATTCATTTTCTTAAATTTGGAAGTAAATTGGATTCTCCTTGATATTTTTCTCAGATTTTGGTCAAATGTAAATTATTTTATGAAGCGTTGGACCAAATGAATCCCAGGAGCTACTGTCAACATAAGCAGGGCAGTTTGTACTTTGATTCCCTTCCTTATAACTCCAGGGCACCTCAAGTAACGATGCTGAGAATCACAAGGCATGTGGTCATCCTCAGGGGCCAATTTCTAGAAAAATTACTTGGCTGGATTTCAGGGACCAAAGTTGAAGAACTAATTCACAAATGTTCTTTTTTTCCTGGGAGACTTACAAGGAAGAACAGGATCACTAATTCTTTTTGTTTTTTTTTCTTTTTTTGTGTGTGCTCAGTTTATTCATATGCTTATTGTATGCTTATTGACTTATTGAGTTTCAGAAGAATAATATTCAGGTAGCACTTTAAGTACTGTGGAAGGGAATGCTTTTCAGAGTTGAATATAGTTTGTGCATGACACCCTAAGTGGGATGCTAATTTTTTCAGAAAGAAGCATTTCAAATTGAAAAGTGTCATTCTACCAGGGTAAAACATGCTCAGTAAAACAACAGATTACATAAGAATTCACAGAAGTCATTGAAAGTTATTCTGAACTTGATCATATTATTTTAATTATTCTCAATTTTTCACTTTGTGCACACATACAGATTTTTTTTCAATAAATAACATTTTATATATTCATTTTTTAATGTTCATTTTAAGATATACATTTTATAGATGACAGACTGTGTTATGCTAACATTTTATAAACCTTGTCATTTCATTTACTCTATATTGGCTAGTGTCATTCACCAAGTGAATTGAAAATTTGTGCTGATAAACAGCCATATGTTTAAGTTTTAAAATTTGGAGGCTTGAGAGATGGCTAAGTGGTTAAGAACACTTGCACCTTCCTAAGTACCCAAGCTTGATTCCCACCACCACATGGTGTCTAACAACCATTCATAACTCCAGTTTCAGGGGATCCAAAACCCTCTTCTGGCATCTTTGGGCATTGCATATATGTAGTTCACTTCTTCCATGCAAGCAATACACTCATACACACAAAATAAAAATAAGAAATAGAATAAAATAAAATTTATTAATTATTTTTAATTTGTGTGTATGATTGTTTTGCCTGCAGGTATGTAAGTGAATCATTGTGTCTTATGTTCGGGGATGCTAGGAGAGGGCATCAGTTCCCCTAGACTATAGTCTTGGATAGTTGTTAGCACCATGTGAGTGCTGGGAATCTGGGTCCTCCACAAGAGCAGCCAGTGTACTGAACTGCTAAGTCATCTCTCCAACCACCTGATAACTACACATTTTGAAGCATTTTATGGATTGTTGACATTCCTTTATGATTTATTAATGTCATTTACTTCATCAGCATGTGACGCTTAAGCAGTTTGCCTCTCATCTCAGAGAATTTTATTTAAAAAAATGGCAACTAAAAGATAAATATGGAATTAGTAAAACTTTTCAATGAATTTATTGACAAAAAGTTCAATTCACATGACATAATTGGGCTGAATGCTTCCTGAAAAAGAATGTAACAATCTTAAAACCCGAGTTATAAAAGGCTAAATATTTCTTATAAGATCATCTTCTCAAAACTAAGATGGGAGAATATGACAATTTACAAAGTGAGAATAAGAGTCAAACATTCTTGGGAATCTTGCCCTGAAAATGTTGACATTAATGTCATGAATTGTTGACACTAATGAATGAATTCTGACATCAATTTTCCTGTAGCTGGAGAAATATTTCCTTAGAAAAAGTATGTACCTCAGAGTTTTAGGGTATAGTTTATTGGTGAGTCTTACTTGTGCGTATCCTATGCTTGACGGTCATTTGTGAAGTCAATGATGTTCATAAGAAGATGATAGTTGATGTTGATGAGACAAGATGATTAGCAGATTCTAAATCCTATGACAAAAAAGTGACCTTGAGGATTAATGTAAATGAGAGACCAAGGCTCACTTCAGTAGAATTTCAATTGTAGGCTGTGGTGGTTTGAATGTCCTGCATAGGCTCCAAGTATTTGGACATTTTTGTCCCCAGTTGGTGGCACTGTTTTTGGAGGTCTTAGAAAGTGTGGTGGTGCTGGAGGAAGCACGCCACTTGGGGTGGGTTTAAAGAGTTATTAAGCCTGGCTGGATCTCAAGTTGCTCTCTTGCTTCCTGTGCCTGCTTGAAGATGTGAGAGCCTAGCTTCTGCTCTACCCCCAGCCACCTCTGTGGCCATGCTTCCCCACCACGAAGAACTCTTTCCCCTTTGGAACCATGAACTCAAATAAACCCTTCCTTCTATAAGTAGCTTAGGTCAGTGTTTCTATCAGAGCAATAGATACATAGACTCACCTTGAGCAAGCTTCCTTTGTATATCCTTCCTAATAATCATTTTAGTATTGATCAGGTGTAGACAAGTTCATTTTCACAAGACACATATGTCAGTAGATTTGAAAATCTTTTCAGACAGTTTACTTCACTTACAGTTTAAAAATTAATGCAGTTTAATTCCTGGTCCTTGTGCCTTGTTTGGTTGGTTCCAATCCCTTCTCCTGAATTGCTTCTATTACATTTTCATTACTTGGCTCATTAGAGTGTGAAGACATTTTCTTTTCTCTATATTCTTTATTTTTACATAACTGTATTGGCATAAGTTAGTTGCCATGCTAATACTTTTCATCCTCAGTTTTTTACAGCTGTGTGGAACATACATAGATCATGTTATCTTCCCCCGTTTTCCTGCTTTGTCTGTTCTGCTCACACTGGCTATTCATTTTCCTTTTTCCAAGCAGTACCTGTTTAAAATTTCAAGTTTTTTTTTCACATGTAAATGAAAACATGTGACATTTGTTTTCCTCAGTCTAGCTATTTTAATTAAGACAGTATGTCCATTTACACCCATGTTTTAAAGAAATAACAGGATTTGGCATGTCTAATTTCTAAAGAATACTTGATTCTGTATATATGGCACATTGTCTTTAACCTGTGCTCTGTGGATGGGGTACCTTGGCTGCATCCATGTGTTGGCTGCTGCGAATAGTGTCATAACCTGAGTATACAGCTCTTCAATGTGTGATGTCTGTGCTTTCTATAAGTATAGATTCAAGACTGGTGTAGCTGTGTTACAAGGTTGTTCATTGTCCAACCAACACAGAAAATCCTAGCAGCTTCACTGTTTACATTCCAACCACATGCACAAAACTTTGTAATTTGGCTTCATTCTTGATAGTGTTTGTTGTTACTTATTTCTTGGTGATAATCATTCTCATGGACTATGTCCCAATCTCATCCTGACATGGTAGAGCAAGCCATTTATCCCAGAAGTGAGGAGGTAGAGGCAGTCAGATCTGTGTGAGTTACAGGACAGCCTGGTCTACATAGTGAGTTCCAGCCTAACCAGGGCTACAGTGAGACCCCACCTTAAAAAAATGGAATGTCATTGTTTATTACTAGCAAAAAAGGCATAAAACTGATCAGACTAAGACTTCCTGGCTTGGATAAAGCATCAACTTTCCAGTATCACTGGACAATCCCTATGAAGGTGGATTCACCTTATGTCATGCTAAATAGATGGCCAGAATGCCTATTGTGTTCATGAGATGGTGAATTTTCCTTCAGGGAATCCGGCCTCCTAGTGTAGTTCTTGTGGTCCCGTTGCAGACATGAGTCTGTAAGCCCTGACTGCTTTTCGTAATCTCTCGTTTTCTTCTTTATACTTCTTTTCTATCCATGCTTTCCTTAATGCTTTGTACTGCCACATCATTTTGGGTTTCTCAATTCTTTCTTTAAAGCTTTCTTGTCTCCCCACGTGGCTGTGAGTTGCCAAGTTTCTGTCTAACTTCTGCGCTGGCACCAAAGCAGCATGGCCTTTTGGCTTTTTTCTTTCTCCCCTTCATTCCCTCAAGGCAGTTGCTGAAATTTATAGCTTGTCTGAAGAATTTTTCTTAAATTCTAATAAAACTGTCCTAAATTTTCTGAGTTCATTCTTAAATTTTTTAATAAATGAGACTAACAAACACCAGGAGACCCTGTTTCTCCCCTGTATAACTGTGGAGACTGAAAAATGACACTCAGAATCCTAATGACTGATTTATTTGGTGACCCTGCAGAGAGATCTTCAATGGAAAATTGGACGCTAAGCAGTTGAGCTCTTTTATTCTCATTTCCTTTGGGCTTCAGAGGCCATAAGGAACTCTATCTCCTTAAAAGAAGAGAATAAAGTTTAAGGAACTTCTTTTCAGGCTGTGTTTTGTTTTGTTTTGTTGTTTTGTTTTGTTTCTCCACAATGGTTTTATCCAAGAACCTGGAGTTGCAGTGTTAGGGTCTGTGACTCGGTGGGTCTCTTCAGGAGAACAAATGCACGAGTATGGAGATGCAAAAATCAAGCAGAGTTTTATTAGGCCAGCTAGCTGGGGCCGACCGTCCTTCCAAGACACGCAGGTCTTGTTGGAGCAATCAACCCGGAGGCAACTTCAGGTAGAGAGTATATAGGCTCCCACAACCATTACACAAAAGCCCGTGCTTATACAACCAATAGTTTCAAAGCAAGCATTTCACAAACCAATAACTTCAAAACAAGAAAAATGTTACAACTCCCTTCGGGTGTCTCAGTCGGGGAAGGGTGGGTGGTATGTGCCTGGCGCAACCCTTCCCTGTTATCTTGTGTAAGCAGACATGCCTACGTGACATGACACAGATCAGACAGGTCAGGCTCTGGGGGCTGCAGCACTTACCCCTATTTCCAGATGCTGTTAGGGTCCGTGACTCGGTGGGTCTCTTCTGGAGAACAAATGCACGAGTATGGAGATG
Organism: Nannospalax galili; assembly: GCF_000622305.1. Taxonomy (NCBI): domain Eukaryota; kingdom Metazoa; phylum Chordata; class Mammalia; order Rodentia; family Spalacidae; genus Nannospalax; species Nannospalax galili. The sequence continues at coordinate 174,561 of NW_008335202.1, forward strand.
CAAAAATCAAGCAGAGTGTTATTAGGCCAGCTAGCTGGGGCCAACCGTCCTTCCAAGACATGCAGGTCTGGTTAGAGCGATCAACTCTGAGGCAATTTCAGGTAAAGATTATATAGGCTCCCACAACCGTTACACAAAAGCCTGCGTTTATACAGCCAATAGTTTCAAAGCAAGCATTTCACAAACCAATAACAAAAAATGTTACAACTCCCTTCAGGTGTCTCAATTGGGGAGGGATGGGTGGTATTGTGCCTGGCACGACTCTTTCCTGTTATCTTGTGTAAGCAGACATGCCTACAGACATGACACAGACCAGACAGGTCAGGTTACGGGGGCTGTAGCACTTGACACTATCTCTCCGGATGCCTGTGTCTCCAGTTGAGTTAATTGGTTACAAGCAGTAAACTCAGACAAGCAGTAAATTCAAATAAGCAGTAAAATTTCTCTTTCCCTAACAATGCCTGTGTCTCCAGTTGATTTAATCAGTTACAAGCAGTAAATTCAACCAAGCAGTAAATTCCTCTTTCCCTAACAGCAGAAAGGAAAAAAAATCAGAAGGATTTGGAAAGGTTAGTCTCCAGGCCCTGGACCACCAAACTGGGTATAAAGTACTGCTTAGACCATATGTTCCACAAACAGCTGCTTTTCTAACTAGATCTAGAGTCTAAATTTCATTTGAAGTGGAGTTTCACACCATGCTTAGGCTGGACATGTGCTCTTAGAGCAGCAGCCCAACTATGTGTGCTGGATATAGTTCTCCATCTTTTCTGCTTCCTTTGCCAATTTCACCAATTTCTTTCCCATCAACACTTTTTTTTTTTTTTTTGGTGGGGTGGTAAATTTTGATATTGTTTTGACCTGTTCCTAAAGCAGATTGTTTTGGGTTTTAAGTTCTTATATGGTATATTTGCTGACTTCCAAAAGTGGCTGTTTTCGTTACCTAAAATGTATACAGGGTTGACACTGGTAAAGTCACATACTTCTACTGCTGATCTTGTTTGATTATGAGTGCTAACTGCTGCGTACCCATGGCTTTAGAAAGTTCAGAAATATCAGGTGATGTCTCAAAATCAAGTGTTTTGTCTCTGATCAATCCTTGTTTCCAATACAGGACTCAGCTGATGAGATGACTCACCTAGACAAATGTGTACAAATTATAAGGAGGAAAGATTCTATCAGTCCAGTCAATAGTCACTGGACTAAAAAAATCTCCTGTTCCAAAAAAATCACTCAGTGAGGTTCTACATTGAAACTAATGTCTTCTTGCATAAATTAAACTGATAAATTTTTATGTGGTATTTGAACATATTGAGAAACTGTCCCTGGAGATAGAACTGGCCCTCCCACTTCAGACTCAAGCAGGTTCATCTCAAAGTATTTACCAAATCTATCCTGGGCAATGCTGCCTCCTGACTCTGTGACAAGGAAAAATGAGAATAAGAAAACACCATAAAAGTAAAGGCATTAGGTCCTTGATAACAGTTAAGGGATAAACTAATTTCAAGTGAAATAGTTAATACTTATTTCATGATATAAAATTGTTTATAGTAAAAGCAGCAAATTGAGATTATTTTGTCACAATAAGAAAAGTAACAGAGACTCATACAAACAAGTAACACCTTGTTTTTATATTAATGAGGATTTGAATTTTCATGAAATCACAGACAACATTTATAGATATCAGTTATATAAATTTTGTTAAACTCATATTCAGGTATGGGTAACAAAGTTCTCACCAGTTCATATGTAATCATCTCCTTTAATTCTCTGGTTCTTGAAACTGCAAATAGGTTTTCCATTGTTAAAATTTGACTCCACTACACTATGATATAAATTAAAACACGATTCATAGTTTCTTTTCTCCACTTAGCAGCATGCACTTGTAATTAATTCTTCTACATGACTATAATATTTTGTCCCCACTCATAACTTAATATTATTTCATTGCATGAATATGTCACAACTATTTTATCAATTAATTATTAGTTTGGCATTGGATTATTTCATTAAATGATAACAATTGAAATGTCCTTTATACCTTTTCAGTTCTTAATTCATGTTTATTTTTATTTTTTAATTATTTATTATTCTTAAATGTTTCCATGTTTTGACAGTTATGAAAAATCCTGCAATATATATCTGTTAAGGATTCTGTGAACGTATAGTTGTCAATATCATTGAATAATTGTGAGAACGTGATTATTGACTTTTAAATAAAAACACATTTTAAAATATTTTGTTGAGCTTTTGTACATTTCATACAATGTTGCCTAATCAAATTAAGATCCCCTCTCCACCAGGCATACCCCTATAACCCCCATACCTGGCCTCATGCATTCTACCATACATACTAAATCACATCTGGTCAAGTATTCTACTCAGGTGTTATTTGGTGCAAATTCATTCACCAGTGTCTATTCATCCCATCCAGAAATCTTAAGGAAGGTCTACTCTCCCTCATCCAGGAGCATTCAGTCTCTAACAGTTCTCAGGCTAGGGCTGGCCCAGTGCCCATTTCCCTGGAACCACACTGGGTCCTTGTCTGATTGTATTGGCATGGGTCTTCTGATCGACTCCACTAGTGCCACAAGTTCACATGAGCAAGCTTCCAGGGGCCTGAAATATTCTGCTTCCTGATGTTCATGGACCAACACTGGCTCTTAAAATCTTTTTGCTTCCTCTTCCCCAATGGTCCCTGAGTCATAGGTGTCTGAAGCTTCATATAGGAGTCCTATTCAGGTACATACATTCTGCAGTTTCATTCTCTAAAACGTAGCCATTTGTGGCCTTCTGTGTGCATCACACCCTGTTGCATAAGGAAGCCTCACTGGTGAGAGTTGAGGGATGCAGGAATATTCTCTCCACCCCATGTTCCATGATGTTCTATGAGCTTTAGTTGTGGAAGTTCCACTGTAGACATGTCACCTAGGGCTGGGCATCTCTCAGACATATATTCTCTGTATGTGACCAGTTGTGAAATGCTTCAGTAGTCTCCATATGTTGCAAAAAGAAGCTTCATTGCTGAGTGGTATACAATGTGCTTGTCTGTAAATATAAGGATCCATATTTAGCATATGGTAAAAAATTTCATTTGTCTAGAGATATGAAAGAGATAGGGTTTTCTCTAGGATCTATGACCTCTCCAGCCGTGCATATTTGACTGTAATTATAGTGCCACCCATGAGTTCACTCCCAGTGAGAGGGCTTTAAGTTCAATTAGATAACTGTTGATTAACCTCCAAATAACAGTGTTACCACTGCACCAATAGAGGTAGCTTTCTGTGCCAGTCGTTATGTTTATTTGGCTTTAGGACAGAGTTGGACCTTTGATTGATTTTCTACCTTAGCAACTTGCGTAGTAGCCTCTAGAACTGAAGAAATTGATAGTCCCTCTTTCAAAGTAGTTTTTTATCATTATTTGCATTGTCAGTGAGTGAAAATTAATTTCTTTATATCTTAGGCAGAATCTGTATCCTTAGTGCTTTGAATTCTGGCATTCCAGTAGGTTTGTAGGGGCATCTCATGCTGCCATATCATGTCAATGATCTATGATGTGGAACACATTTGCTTATGCTTGTTTTCCATCTTTCCATTTTTTCCCCTGGAATATTTGTAAGATCTTTCAATTAACTTTCAGTCAAGTTCCTTGTATTCTTATTGATGAGTTTTAATATTTACTTGTATATTTTCTTTTTAAGAAAATGTTACTTCTTTGACATTTTCATACATGAATTTAGCACGTTCTGGTTATTCTTTCCACTCACCCTGTCTTATCTCCCTTCCACACCTTTCAGGCCTTTCTGTCTCTCAGATCCCTGTCTTCTTACCAGATTCATGACTTTCAGCCTTGTTTGTGTTTCATTTAGTTAAATTAGGAACATCTGTGTGACCATTGGATCGGCACTATGCATAGAAACTGGGAGAGGTGACCAGTAGGAAGACCACTGAAGGCATTGACTCCCTCCTTTTATGAATCTATCAGTAGCAAATAGTTCAAAGTGAATAGTGCATCTGTCCCAGCCCTTCTTCTATAACTAGTTGGTGATGAACCCATGATTCAGCAGATACAGTGCAGACATCTGTTGTTGAGAGTTTCAAATGAAATGACTGTGTATTTCCCAGAACATGGCATTTCTCATTCCTTCTCCTTTCAAATCTTAAAATTCTAACCCTACCTCCCTTAATGCATCTCCCAGTAGCCCTTTTCTAGGTGTCTAGCCTCTATAGAAATTCTAAGTTGAACACAAATAATTTAGGATTAAAAGCTAGCATCCACATGTGAAAGGGGACATTTATTGTTTGTCTTTCTAGGTCCGAGTTACCTCAGTCTGTATAATTCTTCTGAGAATTATACACTTCCATTTAGTACATGCACATTAAATAATTTAATTTTTAACAGTCAAATAAAACTACATTGTGTATATGGGCCACATTCTCCATACTCATATATTGTTGATGGACATTTATGTTGATTCCTTTTCATAGCTATTGCTAATAAAGTAACAGTGAGCATGGATAAGCAAGTATCTCTTGTAGGATACAGACAACGATGAGTATGTGTCCAGGAGTGTAAGAACTGAGTCATCTAGTAATTACATTCATAGCTTTATGAGGAATCATCACACCAGTTTCCATAGGGGTGGCACCCGTTTATACTGTATTTCATTCTATTATATTGATATTCATTCTGCTTTTGTGTCAGTACCATGTACTATTAACATTTTGTTTCTTTAGTATTAGTTGAAATTGGGTATGTTAATGCCTCCATTATTATGAATTATTATTATTAATTACTATCATTCTTTAGTATAATTTGAGATTTGGTGTGACAATATCATCATCATCATAATCATCATCAGCCTTAGGCTAAGGATCGATTAGTTATCTATAAACTTTTCTGGTTCTATATGAATGTTAATATTTTTTTCTATTTCAGTGAGGAATAGCATATGAATTTTGATTGGCATTTCACTGAGTCTGTAGACTGTTTTCAAGGGGAGGGTGTTTTTCACATTGATAATTAATTAATCCATGATCATGGGAGTTCTTTAAATCTTCTACTCTCTATTTAATTCCTCAGAATTATGAATTTTTCTATATAGAGTTCCTTTACCTCCTTGGTTACGTTTGCTGTGAGGTATTATTTTTAGAGGTATTTGTGAATGGGACTGTTTCCCTGATTATGCATTTTCACAATAGTTTATTGAATTTCATATGTATATGAAATTCAAACAAATTTATAGCTTACTAAATGAGCAATCTAAGATAAGAAAGGACTTCACAGAACAAAAATGGTTGATGATTAACTGCATTCTGCCTGAAATCCTACAGAGCTTTATTTTGTTCAATAACATAATTACAATTACATGCATATTGTCTGGAATCAGTCTCGTATTAAAGCACATCTCATGGATATGTGTCTTAATTATGTGTATTCATGTGTTTCCTCACCCATCTAACTTTCAATAAGTTCTATCTTTCATACTACTTAGAATTATAGCACTTTAAAGTATAAATAAGTTTAGTTAGTAAAATATATTGAAAAGTATATTTAATTTTGTTGTGCTTTTATTTCAAATTATTTTTCTATGTACATTTCTCCATGATATGGTGATAGTGAAAAAAGTTACATTTCCAGGAACAGGGAAATGAATTTCAAATAATTTACCAAATTGTTTATTAAATATTGGAGCTGTAATTTTCTTCTGATTTACTATGTTTATTTTTACTTTTATGAATATGCCTCCTGCAATTAGAGACCATTCCAAATCACTCATCTTATGATATATTTATTAACAAATTATTCACCTGCTTGCTATGGGAAAACTAAATCACTAGGGTCTTTCTGTCTCAGAGAGAATCAAGGCACTCTCTCCCTGGAGCATTCTGTATACCTGAAGAAGAGCTCAAGGGTCTGAGGTAAGAAGGAAAATACGCAATATTCCGAGCTTACCTTTGTGATTGAGAAAACCAGTTCCAAAGGTGAGGAAAAACTGTCATTTATGAATCACTTAGAAACTGTAGGCTTGAATTTGAAACAAGCATATATGCCTTAATACACAAATGTAAATTGTGTATTGTACTTAGCACAATGTTGTATTACGATTGAAACGTGTCTACCAGGGAGCACAGCAGAGAATATAGGAAAGATTTCCTGCTTTCTTCATTCAAAAGAGTTGTTAATTTGGAATTACCTTCGATTTACAGGAGACAAGTTAAAACGGGAGCAGTAAAATTAAGATGTTACATCCAAAATTTAGAAAAACTATGAAATATAGATTAAGGTCTTCAAACAATTGTTTTCATGCTATTTGAGGATTTTGATATTGCTGAGTTAAATGAAATTTCTATCTATTTCCACATTTGAGAAATCAAAGGAGAAACTTGTTCAGTCTTTTTATTTAAATGTTATGGATTACTTAAGATTAGTTTCTTCATAAAGAATTCAAATATGTGAAAACATGATTTTTATATTGATTGTAGAAAGCAATGATCAAAGAATATTGACACACTGCATGAAATCCCAAACAGGACCACTGGAAATAGCACAGGTGTAGTCACAGGGAAGCCTGGGCATGAATTTTGGCTTTGCTGTTAACTGTGACCTAATCAGATTTATAGACTAGCTGGGTCTCAGTTTTCTCATCACTGAAAAGATACTGAATCATTTATTTTACAGATTGTCATTTAGGCTGCAGAAGACAAAACAGACAAAAATTTTCAACCCTACCAGCATCTTAATGATGAGATAGCTGCTGTTTCTCTCTCCTTTATCTTGACCTTTTTGCTTTTAATACTATTGTAATACTGGATATGTTCTGATGGAGAACTGAGGAACTGATTTCACTTTTGCCTTGTTAAAATATTAGGTATGTATTTTTAACTTTTAGCATCCTTCTCCTGAAATCAGACAGGTATAACTATAATCCATCCAAATTTCCTAAAATATTATAGAAATGTTTGAATTGCATGTTCATTAAAGTGCCCAATGATGTATTTATATTTTATTATCTGTGTTCTTATCAGCTGCTTAAGGGAATCAGACAACTGCTTTAGTGGGATTTAGTTTGGACAAAAAACATGCTGTTAAATTTATAAATCACTCCTTAATTAAAAACCAAGAGTAGTGGCATAAATTATTAGGAACTTGTTCTCTACAAAAGAAGGGGAGGAATTTATTTCAACATGCTTATTACCTTAGTGACATGCCTACAAGTATACTAAAGTCAGTCAGTACATTTTAAAATGGATTCAAACCTGGAAGATTGAAATTTACTTTGTAGAATCTCCTTGAATGGCATTTTAGGATATGCTAAGTGTCACATACCAAATATTAATAGTAGAAGTATATTAATAATCAACTTCTTTTCTGAGACCCATTAACTGCTCAATACTATGATAAATTCATTTTAAAATTTTCTGATTTCCCAAAATTTAATATTCATAATTACATGTAGTTAAGGTTTTGCATTAAAATTCTGGTGCAATAATTTTAAATAAATTTCATATTAAAACACGACAATATCTTGCTTATGAATTTGAACAAGATATATCATTGACCTCTTATCATTATTTAATATTATTTGTCCTTTTTTTTGAAATAGATTCACTCCAGTTGAAAGTTTATAGGTTAGACTATGTTAACTTCTGATCAGAAGGGTGTCTGAACAAGTTAGCAAGCACACTTTGATGAAATGGCTTTTCCCTTTTAAACCTAAAGTAAAAGAAAATCAGGCTGTGTCTCGTCCACCTAGCTTCATCCTCACGATATAAACCTGATCAGCTAATTCAAAACATGAGGGGCAACTTAGTAAGAATCTTTAAAAATTTGTATCAACAACCCCGTTGTCCTAACAGTAGAGTGCGAGGTCCCTGGCACACAACCAGAGTCTTAAAAATGGGGGTCGTGGTGGTGGTGGATGTGGATGATAAAAACGAACTATAATACCACGTGTTACAATTGATATGTTAAGAAACAGGCATCAAAATAGGCATTAGCTCTATAACAAATTTACTAAAAGGACAAGCACACAGTTTTTAAAATGGTTTTAACAGAAAATATTTCTTCTCTTACGTTCATATTTTTAGCCATTGGTTAAAAATAAAGCCGGTGCAGATGATGAGCAAAAATAATGACTATTGAGAGTGAGGAATAAATTTGAATACAGTTTGATCTTAGGCAAATGTTAGCCTTGAAGAATAATCCCCTGCTGGGAAGAGCAAACTGGAGATAAAGAAAGTGCAGATTGTGGTTGAATCTTGCAGCTTCTTTATTTACAATGTAAAAGTAAATCTCCCTTTTAAAAGAAAGGAGTATATTTATTCATATTTTTCACACTTCCATGTAGAAGGTCTAAATTTTCTCAGCTCATATAGTGCTTAGGTGATAAAACTGGGATCTTAATTCAGGGCTTTATTCCAAATACAATGCTCCTTATTTTCTACAGCTATCTATCTCACATAGTCAGGGCTGTGAAAGTGCGAATCACAGCGCAGCTGAGCTTGCTCTTGAGTATGTGAGTCCACAGTTATATATATAATGTGTACGAGTGTACTGCCTGCATGTATGTAAATGCACCCGGGGCATGCAATGCCATGGAGGTCAGAAGAGGGCTTTGGATTCCTCTGGAACTGGAGTTGAGGATGCTTTGTAGCCGCCATGCTGGTGCTGGGAATCCAACCCGGGTCCTGTGCAAGAGCAGTCAGTGCTCTTAACTGCTGGGCCATCTTTCCCGCCCACAGATACATTTTTTGAAGAGTTCCACTGGTGGACCATGTAGCGCTGCTTTTAAAAAATGCCTGAATTTCTAAAGACTTTCATTTTGCTTAATTTGATCTACCTAATTGGTATTGTGTTCCTGAGACTCTTCAGTGAATATTTGTACATGTAATTTTTGGATTCTTTATTCAGAGTATGAGAAAAGAAAGAACAGGAATGTGGACTATTTCTAAACAAAAATACATTTTTATGATGCTTCATAAATACATTAAAACTTTTATGTGTTGGATATGTAGTTTTAATTCATGTTTGTAATTCATTTTATTAATATCAAACTATAGTAGAAATAATTATATTTGTGTGTATTCGTGAAAACGCATGTTGTCTTTATATACACAAAAAGTCAATTTTTTTGTTTTTTAAAAATAAATTTTAGAACTTGGTGTTTCTTTAAGAATATCCTGAATATTTTCTTTGTTTAATGCCACATTTATGACTGTTGAGTTTATGTAGTAGATAATGCCTCCCCATGAATCTAGGACTTTTGTTACAGTACAAAAATTGTGGCTTCCTTCTAGAATAATGTTTTTCCAAATGTTTTTCTCTTGATATATGGAGGTTTCAATGTCAAAAAACCCACATGTTATTAAATCATTTGTAGGTCACAAATGATTCAGCCAAGCCCAATAACCAGTTGGCAAGTTTTGACTTTCAACACAGTTTACTATCTGACATGCTAAGAAGAAGCAAAAGTCATGGTGAAAATTTGCTTTTCGTATTTTGTAGACTGAACACAGACACGTGTATATGAGGCAAATGTGTTATATCATGGGCCATGCTGGTACCTTGGTGAGTTACAGTTAATCTATAATTTGCACTTCAATTATAGAAGCTTTGTTTCTGATGCAGGTGTCTTACCAGCCTTTCCTATTGCTACCTGATTGTGGTGCATGTGAGTTTTTCTTTGAGGAACAGCTTCTACAAAATTATATTGGCTATTACTGACTGATATTTAACTTACAGTGGCGCAACAATTCCATAAGAACAGGATCTCACTCATGTTATAGCCCTGGCTGGCCTGGAACTCATTTTTAAACCGTCCGGGCTGTGAGCTCACAAAACTCCACGTGCCTTACTTCCCAAATACAAAATTAAAGGTCTGTACCAGCACTCCAGGCCAGTGTTGTACTTTTATATTTACAGATTGTTGCCAAATGAATTAAGATGTCAGATATTATAATTAGGATAAAAATTTTCAACTATAATCAGTTAAAAGAGGAAAACCCTATCTGCCAAAAATGAGTATTTGATGTTTGCTTCGAGAAACAAAAGCAAAAAACAAAGCTCAAGAACCAAAGGAATTTCAAGAATTACAAGTGTTATTTCATTTTCAAATAAGCTTCACTTATGTCTAGATGACTTGCTGTTCATCACAGTACCCTACATACTAATGGAGTGAGAAAACTGTTTAAAGAAAGGACTTAAAATATTTTGTTCTAAAATGGTATCCTAAATGAGTTTGAAATGACACTAATCCATGTCAGATTGTGTTTATCTATTTATCTTATATTTACCAAATGCTAATTACCCTGTCACTTATAATCAAACAATTTTATTATCTAATGGTGGTTGTTCACAATTTTACAGTCAGGACACTGAGGAATATCATTCCATGAATGCGCTAAGGAATTTAGGATACATTCTTAGTCTTCCTGAATTTTAAAACATGTAATATAAATGCAGGTGAAGAAAAAAAAAAAGACCAACAGAAAACAACATGCTAATTATAATGATTACATCAACTGATTTTTCAAAATGACAATTATATCCAAAATATGAAAATAATTTTAAATTTTATTTTAACAGAGTAATGCATCTCTTTGAACTCAACTTCTTCATCACCGCTCCTCTCACCAAGAAAATTATGATTCTCTGAAACACAAGTAAGGGGTTATGATTGGGTGGGCACTGTTACATGGTACATTGCCTTCCTCACCTACACATAAAAGCAGACATGTCAAGGAATCCACCAGATAATAATGCATACAGGATTCAAGTGAGCAATGTGACTGCAGTCACTGAGTTTATACTAACAGGCTTCACAGATGATGCGGACCTGCAAGTCTTCCTATTTGTGTTATTTCTTGCCGTCTACCTTTTTACTCTGACAGGAAATTTGGGATTAGTTTTACTGGTCATTGTGGATTCTCGGCTCCACAACCCCATGTACTATTTTCTAAGTGTTTTATCATTCTTAGATGCCTGCTACTCTACAGCTGTCACTCCAAAGATGTTAGTCAATTTCCTTGCAAAGAATAAATCCATCTCATATCCCGGATGTGTGACTGAAATGTTCCTTTTTGTCACTTTTGGAACGACAGAAAGCTTTCTGCTGGCGGCAATGGCTTACGATCGCTATGTGGCCATCTACAACCCACTTTTGTACTTAGTGAGCATGTCACCCAGAGTCTACATACCACTCATCATGGCTTCATATACTGGTGGAATTCTGCATGCTGTGATACACACAGTGGCCACTTTCAGCCTTTCTTTCTGTGGATCCAATGAAGTTAAGCATGTCTTCTGTGATATTCCCCCGTTGCTTGCTATTTCTTGTTCCGACACCCACATCAACCAGCTTCTTCTCTTCTACTGTGTGGGCTGTGTTGAGATCGTTACCATCTTGATTGTCCTAGTTTCCTATAGTTTCATTCTCTTTGCCATTCTGAAGATGCGATCTGCGGAAGGAAGGAAAAAAGTCTTCTCTACATGTGGCTCTCACCTTACTGGAGTGTCAATTTATCACGGGACAATCCTCTTCATGTATGTGAGACCAAGTTCCAACTATACCTTGGAGCATGACATGATAGTGTCAACATTTTACACCATTGTGATTCCCATGCTGAATCCTCTCATCTACAGTTTGAGAAACAAAGATGTCAAAGAGGCAGTGAGAAAGTTATTTAACAGAAATTGGTTGATTAACAAAATGCGCTTTTAAAATACAGTAACCTTAAAAAGAATGCTGGTTTTTAAAACCTATATTTTATAATTAGTATATATAGGAAAACATTCATGATTCTGTTAAAGGTGTTTATGTTCCTGAAATAGAGTGAAGAATAAGCACTCTATTAGTTCATGTCAAAAATATCAATAGATAGTACCATTTTTATACTTATCACTATATTCAAACCTAGATATATTAAATAATAATTTCTGTATATATTGTTTGTTGTTTTATTTTTAAGAGTTTCATACATGAATATTGTATTTTTTCATTTCCACTCCTCCTTCTTTTATTTGATTTTCAGTGACATTTATATGCTCAGGGTTTTTTATTTTGAATAGCCTTATATTGGCTCTTATTAGTCTTCTTTACTTACTCTAAATTTTATATATCATACTTCAATCTCTCTCTTCCCAGTTTTTAATACAATTTTCCAAACTACTATCACATACTCAGTCAGAACAAATCATCTATAGATATTTTAGCTATGTTGTGAATTAAATCATAAATTGTTCATTAAATGTTTATGTATTTCATCCTATTATTTTTTAAAATATGAGTGGAATAAGAATATGCCCTTCTGAAACTCAATTAAAAATGCTGATACTAGAACAATAGTTCTCTAGACTGTGCACAAATAAAAAGTGTATCATAGAGGACACTCTGTAGTGTCTAAGAACCATGTCTACTTCAGGATCTAAACCTTGCCTTCTCGTGGTTACAATCCTAGAAATTATGTTCCCAGTTCTTCATTCCTAGTCTTGTGATGATCTATATATGAGGAATGATCTTCCCTCACTATCTCTTAATAAATATTAAATTGACTAAAAAATAGAAACTTTTTCATTTGAACTCCTGCCTCTTCTTGTTTCATTTATTATGCTCTACTTAAGTGTGTTGCAAGATTTCCTTATCTGAAAATAATCAAGGCTAGGTATGTACTGTTTAATTATTTATTTTTTTATTTTTATTTCATTCCCATTTGTTTTTGTTAAATATTTGTCATTTTCATATAGAAGATGTATAATATTTAGGTACACTCCCCTATCTTTATCACCCCCCCACTGCTCACAGACTAATTTAATATACTCTCATATATCTAATGTGGCGTATAGAGTTTGATTTGTTTCCCCAAATGTTATTCAGTATGGGTCCAACTTCTGGGTCCACCAAGTGTCCCATCCCTACAAGAATCTGCTTATCCCCCTCCCAGCAGCCATAAATTATCAAAAGTTTCTTAGGTTGTGCTGGGATTTCTTATCCACTTTCCCATATCTATGCTGGGGTTTTGTCTGGTTTGAGGTTGCAAAGGACTTGTGCATGTCCTCAACATGCCTATAAGTTCATGGCAAGCTGTCTAGAAAACTTTGATTCCTTGTGATCATCTAATCCTTCTGGCTCTTACAATCTTTTTGCTCCCCCTTATGCAATGATCCCAGTGTCTTGATAGGCAGAGGTTTAATAGGCATCCTATTCATGGATAAGCACCCTGCATGCTCTTATTCTCTGCACAGTGATCAATTCTGCATTTCTGTGTTATTCCATCTACTGCATAATGAAAGTTCTTAGGTGTTAGTCAAGACATGAATTCATTCTATGTGTAAAGGGTGCACTGAAGAAGTGTCATGTAGGGTTAAGCATCTCACAGGCACTCTTAAGATTTCTTTTAGTTTCCCAGTGGTTGTGTTGTATTGTTTTGTAATTTTCATTTCATTCCAGGGATACTTTAATTTTTTCTTGACTACTTCTTTGAACCATTCATTCAGGGGTGTATGGTTTAATTTCCATGAGTTCATGTGGTTACTAGAGATCTTTTTGCTGTTGATTGTAAGCTTTATTGCAATGTGGTCTAATAGAATGCATGGAATTATTTCAATTTTTTGTATTTGTTGAGGTCTATTTTGTGTCTTAGATGTACTCTATGTAAGAGAAACTTCTATAGGCTACTGAGTAAAATGTATGTTCCTTGGTGCTTGGCTGGACTCCAGTAAATGACTATTAGGTCTTTTGATATGTGATATGATTTAATTCAGATGTTTCTCTCTTTATTATTTGTTCAGTTGACATGTCTATAGGAGATAGTGGGGTACTGAAGTCATCTATTATTATTGAGTTGGGGCTAATCTGTGTCTTGAAGTCTTATAGTACTGTTTTTGTGAAATTGAGGCACGAGGGTTTGGTGCATATATGTTCATGACTGTAATGTTTTCTTGGTCAATTGTTCCTTTGATAAGAATGATGTAACCTTCTTTATCTCTTCTGATTAATTTTAATTTGAAGCCTATTTTGTCAGATATTTAGATTGAAATACCTGCTTGTTTCTAACTGCCATTTGCTTAGAATTTTTTCCCCATTCTTTTACTCTATGAACTCTGTGGTAGTTCCTATCCATGAAGATGAAATGAGTTTCTTGTGGACCACAAAAGAAGATGGATTTGTTTCTTAATTCATTCAAGTAGTCTGTGTCTTTTGACTGGGGGAGTTGAGGTCATTGTTATCTAAAGTTATTATTGAAAGATGTGTTTTGGTTACTGTCACTATAAATGTTCTTGTGCTTTTGTTTCTATTTTGTGTTGTTTCACACCTGTGAGTTTTCAAAGACCAGATTTCCCTGTCCATTCTCTCAGCACCCAGGCTTCACAGGTCCTGCAGCTTCTGGCACCCTTTGACTATGAGAACCCTGGCCCCAAGTTTGTCTTTTGGCCACATTACCTTTGTCCTATGCCTAGTTGGGATCAGGCAACTTTCCCATGGCCTTCGTACGCAATGACTTTCCTGCTTCACACTGCCTGGCCACAGTTACTATCTGAAACCACCCATGAAGAACTGATGGCCCCTCACTCTTAAATCCTTCATGCCTCTAAACCCAGTACCATGTGTACACTGTCAAGTTTGGTTGCCAGTTTTGGATGGACCCTGCCTTACTCTATCCACATTACCAGCAGCTTTTGTGGGTTCCATTTTCTAGCAGAAAACTCCAGATGTTTTTTTCTTTCAGGAGGAAGCTTAGCTGGGTGGGGTCTTGCCCTGAGGATATTTTTCCATGATTCAAATGCAAAACTAAAGACTTAAAACTTAATCTCTCTAATCTTCTGTCAAAGAGATCTTTCTTGCAGCACATGCCTTGATTCTAACATTATTTATAGCCCCAGTGCTCTCATTCTCTAAACTGTGCGTTCTTTATTTCTTCTTGCCCCAATTGCTCTCATTTTTCATTGCAGATCTCTATAATATTCACTATTAATAACCACACAACTGATTCAATGTTAGGCTGTCTTGAAATATACTCTGCCATTATTTTTCAATTATTAGTTCATCAGTTTTCAGTTTATCCTCAGGCAAGCTCATAGGCTGTGGGCAGAAGACAACCAGATATTTTGCCCAGATATTCAAGTTGCTGTTTAAGTCCTTGCTTTCCTCTGGAACATGATGCTTTCAATACTACTTCCTTCCAGGCTCCTACTAAAGAGACTCTGTGTACAGCATTCCACAGCTTTTCTAGTTCAAACTCTCAATGTCTTCGACATTCCTCTCAAACACCTGCGTGGTAAAGTTTTTCAGAGCCCACTCTCTGATATTAACTTCAGTATCTGTTACTCTCCTGTTGCTATAATAAACACCATGATGTAGGTTATTTATAGAAGGAAAAATACATTTTTCTTACAGTTGAAGAGAGATTAAAGTACATCATGGCAGGAGGCATGGCAATAAAGGTGGCTGGAGCAGAAAACTGAATGCTCACATCTTCAAACAGGCCCAGGAAGCAGAGCAAAACTGAAATTTGGCAAAGCTTAAGAACACTGAAAGAAAGCCTAACCCCAATGATGTGCTTTCTCCATCATGGCCACACCTTCTAAAATTTCCATGACCCTCCCTAAACAGCATCTTGAACTGGGAAACAAATGTGCAAATACTTCAAATCTATGGGGGTCATTCAAACCACCACAACACCTAAGAAAACAGCACTATAACTTCAACAGAACCAGAATTAATACACTTGGTCAATAATAAATCTCATTATTAAAGATCTCAATTCCTCAATAAAAAGACACAGATGAATTGATTGCATTGGCCCAAGGGGGAAGCTAATAGGGTAGCCGCTTGCCACCATGAGTCTATGCATGGGTTTTGGTTTGGGTGCCCAGGGGTCCTGCTACCACCCAGCATAGAGTCCTGAGGCTAGGAAGCTCTAAGGTTCCTTCCAGGGCTCATTCTATACCAAAGGTAGACCATTCTGTTTGGCAGAGGGTCATCTTAACCCCATAGTCTCCAAAGAAGCCCTTTTTTGAAAATTTTTAATCATTCATATAAAGGTAAGATATTGTTTTCCCTCCCGTGGTGGACTTTCTCGTAACCTAGATATCATTGATGCCTCCACTCATCAAATTTTTGGAATCCACAATGAGCTCAGGTCTCTAATAGGAGAAAATAGTCTTACAAGCCCAATAGGGTCAAGGGAGATGGCTACCTGACTGGGATATGCAATAAAGCATAGTGAGATATGTTAAGGGTGTTCTGACAAAGACTTCTCAAAAACTATTGCAATAGAGTACCTTCTTGACCACTGATTTGCCATGTTAAAGGTTACTGAAATTATCAGGCAGTTGGGCCAAGGTATGGGAATGCACATCAGCAGGGCCCCAGTTGTCTTGGGAACAGGTCAGTGTGTCTCAGAGTACAGCTGCTAACTGCAGATTTATGGCTTCTGTAGGTTTGACTTGATTCTGCAAAATAGCAATTGTTACTTAATAGAATAGAAATGTTAAGGGGGCTCTCCTTAACCTGTAATCTTGGGAACTTAAGCTTTTCACCCTGGTTATGGTTTCTCTGTATAAAAACTTACCTTAGAGATTGCTCAGGGCTACACACATCGGTTCCAACACCTTGTGTAGTAGTCCTGGCCAGTAATGACTTTCATTTGGCAAAACTTTATCTGAGTGATCTCTGGTGAAGCACCCCACAACACCATCCCATGGGGTTTCTAGGTGTTTATGAAAAGTACGGAGGTGACAGAAACTGTGGATGAGCACTTTTGCTTGTTCTCCCTTTAATTTAGTGTCCCCTCATGAAAATAGTGATCTCTTGGTTTAATTAAATTCTCCACATTGTAGACAAAAAAAAAAAAAAGAAAAAAAAGAAAAAAAGAAAAGAAAAGAATGGGGGATAATGAGCCTGCAGATTTAATCTCTATGCCTGGGCTGGCTGTTAGCTGTAGAGAGTGGTGATCTCTTCAAAGAATATATATTATAAAATGATCATAGAGAGAGCCTGTTACTATTCTGCTAAATAGACATAACATTGATCTGACTCATAATGATTTATTGTTATACTCATAGATAAGTGCATCATTTTACTCAATTCCTATACCCATATTAGTTCCCAGTCAAGCTTGTAGTTGAACAGATCTTACACATTCTGTCATAAGTACTGTGGGTTCATATGTATAACTGCACTGTGGTGTCCAAACAACAGTTTCCTTGTATTCATTTACCACCTCTGGCTATTACAATCTTTCCAACCTCTTTTCTTCAATGACCTTAGATCCTTGAGAGAAGAGGGTGGGGAATAGGTGTTACATTTATGGCTAAGCAGTCCATAGTCTCTTATTCTTTAAACACTGACCACTTGGGGGGGTGTCTCTGTGTTAGTCACCATCTTCTAGTGAGGGTTGAGAGATAATGGTGCCATGTATGAGTTTTAACTTGCTGAACACCTCTTAGATCTAATCAGAGAGTGATTTGTTACTCTAATAACATTTATTCCACTCTTGCACAAATGGGCATATCTTTCTAGGCCTATTGTGATTGTAGCTCACAGGGTTTACAGCTGGGTAAGACTGATGATTACTTTTCTCCTTGGTTAGTATCCATAGCACCTTCTAGTACTGCACTAGCTAGCCAGTGGGGTGAAGCCTGGGTGTCAGTACCAGATGGATTTCTCCATGTTCTCTGATTGTACTGTAGCATATCTTCTGCAGTTCTGAAACCACACCTTAAGAGCCCCAGAACCAAAAAAAGTAAAAAGTCCTTTCATGATAGTCATATAAAAAAGAGAGGTCCCCAGGCTATTAAGATAAAGTGCTGATAAGCATTGAATTCTTCTTGATTTATTCATATTGAATAATTAAAGTTTCTCTAAAAATAATTTGAATTTTTTTCTGTTTATGTTTCTCTTTCTCCATGTAAAACTATAATAGACATTTCCAGCAATGTAGTTTTTATAGTTGGTTTTATAGCTGAAAACTGAAAAAAAAAATCTACCACCACCAACAAAAAACTATGATAAACTCCTTGTCTAAATATCTGTATTTTAAAGGGAAACTTGTGTAAAAAGTAGGAACATATGTACAGAATTATAAAATGTATATTGGACAATATTTCATACTTATTTGATTGCAGATAATTATTTTATGAAAGATGTAATTTTAGTATAATCACAATATCTTCATTAGTGATTCCCCTTTTAATATAAATTATCGTGTAAGTATGTGGTTGCCGGCTGTGGCTGCTCTCCTCTGGTACGGTCACTCTCCTGCTCTCTCAGTTCCTCTGATCAGCCATCTGGTCTGGACCCCAGGGCTGGTGAGGAGTCTGTGCCAGTGTCGCTGCATTCAGACATAGGAGACCAGTTTCAGTGACACAGATCTGCTTTATTGAAGGAAAGTATGGGCTTATATAGGGGTAATAGTCCAATCATAACACAGCATATGGGATCCCTTATTAGCATGGCAGACTAGTATCCTATTACAATCTAGTGGGCCAGATGCCCCATTAGCATGATAAGTTTCAGTTTCTCTAAGTTTTGGATTCCTGGGAACCATGTGACTTACAAAGTTTTCTCTCTGATAAGAAAGAAGAAGCACTGCATTCCAGCATGGTAGGTATGTAAGGCAAAAAGCAAAATCAGTCACAAGATTTTCCACAACATAAGTAGAATAAGATTTTAAAAGTTGCAGAAGTTTTAAGCCTCAATTTCTTCAGTTGCACAAGAAAAATAATAATCCCCGGTCCATGTAAGAAGAGAATAGATAAAATGTTTGAAGGCAACAATTTAAAATGCCTTATCTGCTATAATATGTATGCAAAATACCATGTATATGAAGTAACTATAAAATTATGATCTATAGACATTTTTAGTATTTGTATTTGCTATATAAATTCCTTATTTTATTTGTACATATTATACTTTATATAATATGCTGTCTGAGATAGTTTGATATGTAATAATTTAGATTATGGTGCCATGCCAAAATACTAAATAAGTGAATTTTTTAGAGACTACATTGTACTTTGGCATAATATTGTTCTTTGTTGGAAATAATTCCTGATTGAGTTGGGCATGGTGATGCATTCCTATAATGAAAGAATTCAGAGGCTAGCAGAAGTGCCAGAAACATAAGGATTGTTTGGGCCATAAGCCAAGTACCCAACAATATCCCTGCTGAGGTTCAGAGGTAATTACAGAAGACAAAGCAGAAAGATGATAAGGCCAAGAGGCAGTGGATTACTGTCAAGACATGTTTTCTGGACACTACAGGACAGTTGCACATATGACTCACAGAACTTGTGACAGTAAGCACAAGATCTGTTTAAACCCAAGCCAGAAAAACTCACGGCACGGAGTGAGGTGAACAGGAAGTCCCACCCCTAGCTGAGGAACTGTTGGCAATTCACAGCTGCTGGGAGAAGGAGAGTCAGTTTTCTTAAAGGGTGTGACACCTTGGAGGTCAAGCATACTACTTCAGTGGATGGTCCCACATCTTCGAGTATTTGGGCAGCACAAATTAGACTCAATGATATGTTTTTTAAGTGGACAGGAATTTAGGTGGGTAGGAAAGTTGGGATTGATCTGAGATGATTTGTGGGAGGAGGGTGAATCTGATCAAAATATGATGAATAAATTCTCAAAGAATTAATAAAAATCATTATTTTAAGAAATTATACTTATTGGCTGGAGAGATAGCTCAGTAGTTGAGTGCTGGATGCTTTTGCAGAGGACCTAGGTTTGATTTCCAGCACCCACATAGTGGCTAACAACCTTCTGTAACTCTAGTTCCAGGGAACCAAGGTCCTCTTCTGACCTCTGTGGGCACTGTCAACAAGGGTGCACTTATATACATACAGGCAATATGCTCATAGCATAAAACAAAAATAAAAATGAAATGAATTATATTTATATTATATAGCATTTTTATGAAATCTTTTGACTAAAGTATTGCAGCTTAAACTATTTCGTACACCAACAATATTATGTAAGAAGGTAATAATTAAATTTTTCAGTTAATTCTAATGTTGCATATTGATTAGATTACAATTATATAACCACCCATAATCCATTATATTCTAATTATAAAGAATTTAACTTTGTTTTACTTTAATTAAAATTTAAGATTCTTTGCAGTTTAGATGTTATTTATAGATAACTATAGATGGTATTTGTAGATACTGTTGACATTTGTGACTAACACAGGTAGTAGAAGTTTTAACACATGGTAAAATCATGTGTTTAAAAAAATGACTAGAAATATGAGGGAAGTTCACAGAACCTGAAATGTATTTTATTTTTTATGTGTATGAACATACTGCCTGCATGTATTTAAGTGCACCTGTGTCATGCAATGCCCTTGGACGTCAGAATAAGAAGCTGGATTACGTAGAACTGGAGTTTCTTACACTTGTTAGCCATCGCTTGGGTTCTCAGAACTTCACCCAGGTTCTTTGCAAGAGTAGCCAATACCCTTGAACTCTGAGCCATCTCTTCAGCCCTAAAAGTCTGATTTCTAATTACAAACACACATGACTCACATGAATTAAGTTGCAGTATTCCAGAGGCAGAGGTTGACGGATCTCTATGAGATAAAGACCAGCCTGTTCTAAATTGTGAATTCCAGGTCATCTGGGGTCATAAGGTGAAGCTTTCACACAGAAGACAAGAGAAAAAAAATTACAAATGAAAAAAATTTAAAAAAATAAAATGCATTAATCTCAGTTTAATCACTCAGAATGTTTATGAAAAATAAATATAATTTTTTATTAATAATAAATGTCAAAATAATTAATAAAATCACCATGGTTGGATTGAATTATTTCTATGTAGTAATTGTTCCAAGAATTTAGCAATGGTTAGTGGCAAGATTGCTCAGTGGATAAAGGTACTTGGTACCAAACCTGGTTATTTAAGTTAGAGCCCATCAGTGGAAGGAGAAAACGGCTGCATTGTTCTCTGATCACCGCACACTCAATATGGTATGCTTGTACATATTCCCCGGGCCCCAAGTGTGCACACACACACACACACACACACACACAAGTAAATAAATATAAACACTTTAGAAATTTTACAAAATTAACAATGAAAATTAAACATTTGTAAAATGGAATTATATATTCTTTTAAAATATATTATTTATTATTTTATTTTATGTATATGCCTGTATTGCCCACGTGTGTAAGTACATCAGTGTCATGCAATGTCTGTGAAGGTCAGAAGAGGGCTCTGTATTTCCCAGGAATGGGAGCTACTGACGGTTTCTATCTACCATGTGGGTGCTGGGAATCGCTGGGCACTCTACATGAACAACCAGTGCCCTTAACCACTGAGACATCCCTCCAGCCCAGGAATTATGTATTCTAAAAATGTTTAGCCAGAAGTAAAATAATTCACACTGCAATAATAGAACATGAACAATTATTTTAATTAAAGAAAATATTAATACTTTATCTGGTAAAGTTCATGCCACTCTGGAAAGTATAAATTCACCATTGACTCTGCCTTAGGGTGCTACCTTAATAAAATATGATAAAAGGAAGACTGGAGGCATGGATCAGTTGGTAAAGTGTATCTATGCAAGCACTGGAGATCAGTCCCAGAGCCAATAGAAAAAGCCTCGCATGTAGGAAGACATCTGGAAATCTAGTATGGCTTAGCAGAGACAGGCAGACCCCAGAAGTCAATGAACACCCAGCCTAGCCAATTGGTGAGTGCCAGGTTCAGCCAGAGAACTTGTTTGAAAAACTAATGTGGTGAGCAGCATACACCAGCTTATATTATCCTCTGACCACCACACAGAGACAGACACACATGCATCTCAAACACACATGAACCCACACAAGAGTGCATGCAGAGGACACACATATATGAACACAAAAAGTGACATAAATTGGGTCAACCATTTGATTCAAGAACTTTTTTCTTTTGGTCTTTTTGAGACAGGGTCTCCTTGTAGCTCCAGCTGTTCTGGAACTCACTAAGTAGACCAGGCTGGCCTCAAACTCACAAAAATCCATCTGCCTCTGCCTCCTAAGTGCTGGGATTAAAGGTGTGCACCACCATGCTGGGCAAGAATTTATTTTTTAAATTTGTTTTTATTGAATTTTTACGTATTTCATAGAGAACATCTCAATCAAACTAACACTTTTTTTTTTTTGTCTTTTTGAGACAGGGTGTCCCTGTAGCCCCAGCTGTCCTGGAACTCACTATGTAGACCAGGCTGGCCTTGAACTCACAGAGATCTGCCTGTCTCTGCCTCCCAAATGCTGGCGTGTGCCACCACGCCTGGCTCAATTAGTCTAAAACATCTTTATACCTCCATCCCCACTGGCACCCTCTCATAGCCCCCCAACCCCCACTGGAACCCATATACCGTGTAATCTGTGTTAAATCCCACCATGTCAAATCAGTGTCCACAGACATTCCTCAGTTCAAGTCCATCAACTGAGGTCTAGGCAGCATATCTAGGGTCCTTTATTTTAGGAAGATCAACTCTTCTTCACCTAATAGTAAGCACTTGCCAGTATTTCTTCAGCTAACATTGGGGTCCGCTTTTCATTTCCCCAGTTTTATGCTGGGTTTTTGTCTGCCTGAGTTTACATGGGACTTGTGTATGCTGACACCATTTCCATAGAATCATATGAGCAGGGTCCCAGGAGCTTATAGAACTCTGTTTCCATATAGTCATGCACCTCCTCCCTGGCTCTTATATTCTTTCCACGTCCTCTTCTGCGATGGTCCCTGAAACC
Organism: Nannospalax galili; assembly: GCF_000622305.1. Classification (NCBI taxonomy): domain Eukaryota; kingdom Metazoa; phylum Chordata; class Mammalia; order Rodentia; family Spalacidae; genus Nannospalax; species Nannospalax galili. The sequence continues at coordinate 197,305 of NW_008335202.1, forward strand.
TGGGTGGGTGAAATTTAATATAGGAGTCCTGTCCAAGGACCAGCATTCTGCAGACACTTAATCTCTACACTTTGATCATTTGTGACCTTTTGTGTGCCTGGCCATCTGTTGCATGAGGGAACGTCTTACTTATTTTTTTTATTTTGTAATTTTTTGAATATTTTTTTGTCTTTTTGAGACAGGGTGTCCCTGTAGCCCCAGCTGTCCTGGAACGCACTATGTAGACCAGGCTGGCCTCAAACTCACAAAGATCTGCCTACCTCTGCCTCCCAAGTTCTGGGATTAAAGGCGGGCAGCACCATACCTGGCAGAACTTCTTATTTTTAAACAACTCTACAGACCTATATTTATCAGATAAAAAAATACCGAGGTAGAGGTTAGAAAAACGAATCGCTATCTTAGAATAGTATGGTTTTCAAAGGATTAACGGGACTGGAGAGATGGCTCCTTGGTTAAGAACAGTAGCTGATCTTCCAGAGGACCTGGGTTTACTTTTTAGCACCCATAAAGTAGATAACTGTCTGTAGCTCCAGTTCCAGAGTATCTGATGCCTTCATCTGGCCTCTACAGGTCTGCACACATGCAGTGCACTTACATACATGAAGGTAAAACACATATACATGAAATAAAAATAAATAAATTTAAATGTTTAACAGTTACAAAAAGGACATTACTGCAAGAAGATGCTGAACTTGAAAAATTTACAGTGTATCATATCTAAAGCAGTGACAGACCAGAGTGCTGGCCTTACACACACACACACTGTGACCACATTCACCTTACAGTTTGCAATGACAAAGAGATTATCAAGTATTAGACTTTAAAATGAATGCAGAATGATTCAACACCTTCATATTAGAAATATGAATTTTGTCTCTACCTGTCATATAGAGATATACTATGACAATTATTAAAAAGGACATATACATCATGATAGTAAGTATTATGGTCATTCGTTGCCTTTTCAACTTTAAATATTTTTGAATTTGTCACAAACACTAGAGGATACAATTTCCCTATAACTTAATCCCACTTTGGTATTTTACAGGAAATTCCAATTTAGAAACCATTGATTACCTCCCTTTTAAGAACTGTTAAGGTATATACATGCTTATGGATTAAATTGCCTTAAAGTAATTTGTAAAACAAGAGTGAGTATTCTTCAGGAAACAATAGCGTGCATTTAAAAGATGACAGAAATGGAATTGTTTCATGTTAATAGACAGCATTTTTTATTGTTGCCTTAAGCACAGTAAATCCCCACTCTTATTCCATGGACCTGGAATTATTATTTGTCCTGTGTAACTGAGGAAATTGAGGGTTAAATTTGTTGACTTAGCAATGATTGTCTATCAAACAAATGATTTCATATTATAAACTGAATGAATACTGAAACTGTTGTCACTGCCCAAATTATCCTTATAATAATTCAAATATCTAAAATTCTAACAAGCATGAAATTTTATATGATACAATTTTAAGAATTGCAAACGTATTTTCATATGTTCGAAACTAGTTATCCTTAAAAACAAAAATATCTAGACTATGGGTTTAACATGTGTTCTTGATAGTTAATTAGAACACATTATTCTAGAAATGTCCAAATACGTTTGTATGAGAGAAAATCTTCAGAAACAGGAAAAAAATCCTTTTTGATTGTTTTTAGACACCAAGGAAATACTCAAAGGAAAGGAAAACAAGACAAATGATTGGCATCTCTGTTTCTCTAACTGCTGTATCCCTCTCTCTTCTGCATGACTCTGATGACAGCACTTTTCACCTCTCTGTTCCTGAGACTATAAATGAGTGGGTTCAGCATGGGGATCACAATAGTGTAAAACACAGAGGCCACTTGATCCTTTCCCAAAGAATAGGACTTACTTGGTTTCAAATAAGTAAAGATCAGAGTGCTATAAAACACAGTGACCCCCAGGAGATGAGAGGCACACGTGGAGAAGGCTTTTTGCTTTCCTGAAGTGGAACTGATTTTCAAAATAGTAGACAGAATGTGCACATATGATACAGAAACCAGGATAAGGGACAGCAGTATGGTGGCACCTGCAAAAGTGATTATAATGAGTTCAATGCCATGTGTATCAGTGCAGGACAGAAATAGAAGTGGAGAGGAGTCACAGTAAAAATGATGGATGGCATTGGATTTGCAGAAATTCAATGATATCATGTTAAACACAGTGAGGGAAGAATCCATAACTCCAATCACATAGGACCCAGTGAGGAGGGCACGGCAGAGTCTTGTGGACATAATAACTGGATAGTGTAGAGGGTTGCAGATAGCTACATAGCGGTCATAGGCCATTGATGTGAGAATAAAGCATTCAGTAGCTGCCAAGAAGACAAAAAAGTACAGCTGGGTGAAGCAGCCTGTGAAAGAAATGTTCTTCTTGGACGTCAGCAGGTTCTCTAAGGTTTTAGGTGTGATGACGTTTGAGTAACTGAGGTCAATGAATGACAAATGGGTGAGAAAGAAATACATCGGGGTATGAAGCTGGGCATCTAGATGAATGATGAGCATCATCCCTATGTTCCCTAGAACAGTCACCAGGTATATGAGAAGAAACAGCACAAAGAGGACCAGCTGGACCTCCTTGGAATCTGTCAGTCCCATCAGGATGAAACCAGGCTCATGTGTAATATTCCAGGTGTTCATAGTAACCTGTCCTGAACTGTAGGGAAATCAAAGGTGATTCAAACCTTGCATGATTTCACAAAGCTTTTTGTGTATTTACATAATACATACACGTATATAATATGTAAATGTTTTAGTTGAGTTTTTGTATGTTTCATATAGAACATCTCAAACAATCTTGATCATCACACAGACATCGTCTATGAAATGCCCAGGTCTAAGTGACACATCTACAATATAACCTCTGCATCTAAGGTTCATGGGACATAGAACAGGGGTAAAGAAGAGGACAGAAATAACAGTACACTTTTAACGACACTATGCAACTATAAACAATTTGATAGCAAAATAGAAGTACAAACTTACTTCTGAATATAAGTTGGAACATGCTCTGTTATACCAATAAAACTGATATGATTTTAAATGATATTCCTTTAATGCCTTTACTTTAAATAAAATATTATATTGTATGCACTGTTATCACCCCTTCATTTTACATAAGGAAAAATGTACAAGATTCAGATAAGTTATGCTACTATAATAGAAATTCATGTTGAGTAAATGATCATGGCAGAGACAAAAGAGCCTGCTCATGATGCTGTAGTTCCCCTTGTTTTTGTTTCATTAAACCTAAATGAAATGTTACACTAACATAATATGCAAATTTAGAATAATGTTTAGTATATCATTTCTTCCTCCTTTCTTTGAAATATTAATTGGCACCAAGTAAAAATAGGTATCTTTTTCTTTTTTTTTTACTGATCTTTAATAGAGTGTATTAAGACATATAAGTATCAAGAACAAAGGGATGTTTGCTTTTCTGATGATTCAAATCATATTTACCCTAAAATTACATTATCAGAATATGATCATCACTTGTAAGATCTCATTTCATCAATTCTAGATTTCTGTCGTCACAATCCTGATATTACGTCTCTAAGTGCCAAGTGATTTCTTACATTCTTACCTAGTTCTTGTATTTTGGCTCTTTCACATCCCCACAATTTTAATGATACTTACTCTGAGCCAAAGCTGATAGGAAACAGAAGGAAAAAATCATTTTCCAAAATCATGTGATTGAAAATATTCAACTCCCAAATTTTCTCACAGTCGAAATAGTAAATCTGTTAAAAAAATCTGAAAATGTCACTGTGAGAACATTTGTTCTTGATGGGATTATTGTTTCTGAATTTTTGTGTGTTCATTTTCTTAAATTCAGAAGTAAATTAAATTATTCTTGATATTTTGCCCAGGTCTCTATCAAAATCAATTTCTCTAGGAAGGTGTGGACCAAATGAATCCAAGGAAGTTACTGGCTAATATAAGTAGGACAGTATGTGCCTTGTTTCTGTACCATTTACCTCCAGGGCACCTCAAGTAAGGATGCTGAGGATCACACAGCATGTGGTCATCCTCAGGGGCCAATTTCTAAGCAAAAATTTTGGCAAGATTTCAAGGACCAAATTTGAAGGACTGATTCAAAAGTTCCATTCCCCCTCCCCCACCGGGAATCTTACAAGGAAGAACAGAACTACTCTCTTTTTGTTAATGCACTATATTTTTATGCTTTCATTACATTTCAGAAGCATAATATTCATACAGCACATTAGTTATGCCAGGACATTATAAGTACTATGGAAGGGAATACTTTTTGAAAGTTGCATGTACTCTGTTCATAATACCCTAATAATAGAATGATAATTTTTTCAGAAAGAAACATTTCAAGTTGAAAAGTATGTTTCCACCAGGGTTAAAATGTGCATGATACAAACAATAGAATACACAAGAATTAGCAGAAGTCAGTGAAAGTTATTCTAAACTTGTTCATATTACATTAATTTCTCTCAATTATTTCCTTTTGCACACAAAACACAAATTTTAATAGCATTTTCTATATTGAATATTTCATGCTCATTTTAAATTAAAATTCTTATAAGTCATGATCTCTGTTATGTTAGACTTTTATAAACTCTATGATGTCATGAACTGTGTATTGACTGGGGTCTCATCAATCACCGAGTGAACTGGAAATTCCCAAGCTGCTAAATAAACATTTTTTTCAAGTTTTAAACATTTTATAGCATCTTATTTATTATTTTTATTCTTTATATGTATGAATGAATTGCCTCCATGTATGAAAGTGTATCTGTGTCATGCAATGCCTGTGGAGGTCAGAAGAGATCCTCAGATTCCCCTGGAACTGGAGTTACAGATGGTTGTTAGCTGCCATTTGGGTACTGGGAACCACATCCGGGTCAGAGCTCCCAACTGCTGAGCCAACTCTCCAGCCCTCCTCTCCATTTTCAAATTTTTAATTACTTTTTACTTTATGTTTACGAGTATTTTCCCTTCATATATGTGAGTGAATCAATGTGCCCTGTGCCTTCGGATGCTAGAAAAGAGCATTGGATCCCCTGGAACTGCAATCTTAGGTGGTTGTTAGCCACCATGTGGGTTCTGGGAAGCAGGGTCCTCTGTAAGAGCAGTCAGCTAGTGCTCTTAATGGGTGAGCTATTGTTCCAGTCCCCTGATAAGTACACATTTTGAAGGATCCTAGGGATGGCTGCTTCTCTTCTGATTTATTGATGTCAACTGTTTCATTAGTGTGTGACACTTGTGCACTCTTGATTCCTGCCTTAGTGTATTTTAGTTTAAGAAAATGGCAAATAAAAGATAAGTCTAAATTAGTAAACATGTTGCAAATAATTTAGTGGTAAAAAGCTCAACTCATACGACATAATTAGGTTGAATGCTTCCTGAAAAGGAATGTAACTGCCTTAAACATAAGTTATAAAAGGTAAATATTTCCACTAAAATCTTCTCAAAACTACCGAGAATGAAGAATATGACTAAATGAGAACAAGAGCAAAGGTCTTGGGAATCTTGCCCTGGAAACTTTGACATAAATGTTGACATGAATTTTTGTTCCCATTAAGTAATGAATGTTAACAATTTTCCTGTACATGGAAAAATAATTCTTTAGAAAAAGTATATATGACCTCAGAATTTAGTGACTATTTTGGTGTGAGGAAAAATGTTACTTTTTGTGTATCCTATGCTTGAGGACCATTTGTAAGGACACTGGTGTTCATTTCTTTAGTTTTATCTTAATTTTATTAGTATAAATTAATTGTGCATATTAATAATTTTCATCATCAATTTTTTTACAGCTGTGTAGAGCATACTCGGATCATATACCTAGTTTCCTGTCTTGTCCCCACTCCTCACACTGGCTGTTTATCTTCCTGTTTCTAAGCATTACCTTTTTTAAAAATGTAAGTTTGTTTTAGCTTTCACATGAAGTGAAACGTGGCATTTGTTTTTCTCAATTTATCCATTTTACTTAAAGTGATATTTCTATTTACACCCATGTTTTAAAGAAATGACAGGATTTGGTATGTATGTTTAATTAACGAGGACTACTTGTCTCTGCATGTATGTCAGATGTTTTTTTAACTCCTCCTCTGTGGATGGGTACCTAGGCTACATTCATGTCTTGGCTATTGTGAATAATTTCATGAGTGTATAGTTCTTCAATGGATGGTGTCTGTGCTTTCTTGAGGTATATACTCAGGAGTGATGCAGTTGTATTATAAGTTTGTTTATTGTCAAACTGACACATAGTGTCAGCAGTACTTATATTCCAACCACATGCATATAACCTTTGTAATTTGGCCCCATTCTTCCTAGGTTTTGTTGTTATTTGATTCCTTGGTGATAATCAATCCAATAGACTACGATGGAATCTCAACCTAATGTGGTGGAGCAAGCCTTTAACACCCGCACTGAGGAAGTAGAGGAAGGAAGATCTGTGTGTTACAGACAGGCTAGCCTGGTCTACACAGCTAGTTCTTGCCTAGCTTTAGCTAGTTCTAGCTGCATCATGAGACCCTGTCTTTAAACACAAAAAACAAAAACAATAAAAAGATGCAATAGCATTGTTAATGTAGCAAATAAACCATATAAAACTGATTAAGACTAAGATTTTTTTCTCTGGCCTGGATAAAGACAAAACTCTCCAGTTTTGCTGGTCAATTGTCTGGTCATAGGCCCACCCATTGGATGGTGGGCTCACCTTAAATTATGCTAAAGAGATGGGTGAAATACCTGGTGGGTTAATGAGATGGTAGACTTTTCCTGGCCGGAATCCCTGCCTCCTAGTGCAGTTCTTGTGTACCTCTTGCACAAGTGAGGTCTTTAAGTCCTGACTGCTTTTCTGTATAATTCAGAAAAACATACTTTATCATTTTCTTCTTTATAACTTTATTTAAACCATTTTATAGTTTTTTTCCTTCCCACCTCCATTTCCCTCCTGGCAGCTGCTGAGATTTACAACTTGCTTGCTCTGAAGACTTTTTTCTTAAATTCTAATAAAATTGTTCTAAAGCTTCTATTTGAGTCAATTCTTAAATTCTTTTATGAATGAGACTAAGCAACATCTAGGGGACCCGGTTTCTCCCCTGTATAATTGTGGTGACCAAGAAGGGACCCCGGAAATTCTAATAACTTATGATCCAAAAGCAACTGCTTTTCTAACTAGATTTAAGGACTTCAAATTTCAGAGAACATGGAGCGTTACATGCTATACTCAGGCTGGACATTGGACACGTGCTCTCAAGAGCTCAGAGTAACAGCCCAACAATGTGCACTGGATACAGTTCCCCAGTTTTTCTTCCATCACTGATGTCTATCTCAACAACACCTGTATCTAGGAGCAAGGGTCTCCAGAGGACAGCACTAGGCATTTTATGAAAAGAAACATGGACTCTTTCCCTTGATGTGAAATGTGAAAATCCTTTGCTTTGTTCCTTAGGACCTACATAACTGAGGTTAACTTTTTCCTGCCATATCAGTCTAATATAACTTAGAGTTTTTTCTTAAAGAAAAATGAGTGGCTGTTCTCATTTGATCTGTGAAATATGTGGCTCCCACCAGCCTCAAGCTCTGGTTGGGGATAGGTACATTTTTCTTGGAGCTAATATCACCATAGGCTAAAGATAGCCATGTGGATTTGTAGCCATCTTGACTGAGGCTCTCATCAAGATGAGGCAACCTCCCACTACTTGATCTGGTTAGTATCTTGGTTGATGTTATTATAAATATGTGGACAGCCAGACAACTTGGTCACTATCTTGGTTAGTAACATTTTCTGATTGATAATGACCCATGTGACCTTGCCACCATATGGCTTAATAACCACATGCTATAAATCATGATGGAAACAGCTGGAAACTTACTGGTACTATTGAGCTCTATGGGATCATACTATTCTGGGGATTACCTGAACCATAGACATTTAATCTTTAGTTACAACCCTCTTGAATTTTTTTCCATTTTGGTGTTCACCATGGATTATTTTTTGATATTTTATTTAATATTTTTATTTTATATGTATAAGTGTATTACCTGCATGTATGTAAGTGTACCTATGTCATACAATGCCTACAGAGATCAGAAAAGGGAATCACATCCCCTGCAACTGGAGTGAGTTATGGACAATTGTTAGCCACTGTGTAGGTGCTGGAATTCGATCTTGGGTCCTCTGCAAGTGCAGCCAGAGCTCTTTACTCCTGAGCCATCTCTCCAGCCTTTCATTTAACGTGATATAAGCCTGTTTTTAACTGGGACTATTTTGAATTTTGACATCATTTGTATGGTATATTTGCTAGTTTTTAAAGGAAACTCAGATTTTTACACATTTTGAATGACACATTTGTTGGTTTCTAAAGGGAACTTAAAGGTTTTCTCATCATATATCTTCAACACAAGCCAGTTACCAAATGTAGTTGACACTCTGTGGTGGTTAGATCTGGGAATCTCATATAAATTTACAGTACCCCAGGGCTAAACATTACAAAAGACAAGCTACTACCAGCAAGTAGCTAAAGCAATGGGAGGCAAAATGGGATAGCCTGCTCAGGTGGGAAGCTGGAGATATGGGCACCTCTGGTCTTAGTTCTGGCTATTTCTGCACTGTGACTCTAAGCCTGCTTTTCTCTGTGACGGAATAGTTCCTTCTCTGAGACAGTTCCTCCATGCTAATAACGTTCCAGCTGCACCATGCCCTGCATATATTTGCTTTCCACATTCTAGTTTCAATGACATGGACAGACTAAAGGAAAAGATCATTTTGAAATCACCTGTTTCCAAATTTTCCATGCTATTTTTTAATATCTTCCTTATTCTCTATATTAGAGGTGCTTAGTCCAAGATTATGTATGGTAAATTATTACATGTTTTTTTTTTCTAATCCAGGCATAATGATTTTTTTTAAACAGAATTTATCTTGAGACCTCTCAGGCTTGCTTCCTATCTAATTTTAAAAATGTAATATGAACTGACAAGCTATAAATTTAAGAAAATTAGAGGGAACATTCAGGGGATATTAAAATTCAGTCTGTGAGAGAGTCAGACTAGGAAACCTTTACTAATTTATATAATGGTTAGAATTTGGCTGATTTTTCTGATACATGGGGGACAATGTTTGCTGCAGTGCTTTTTACAGATGATGTGTCTTGCACAGGCAGAATAAGATTAACCATACAAAAATTGGAAAGAATTCTTCACAGTCATACAGGCTTTAGAGAGTCACATGAGTAGAGTGAATATTACAGATGCCCCCTGCTTTAGGGAGAAGAGGACACAGGTATCCAAGTCCGCATTGGTAAGACAGGAAATTAGTGACTAGTCTGATAGGTGTCATCTTTTCTCATGGTTGTTTGGAATGAGAATGGAATGTTATTTCTAGAGGAAATGCTGGAGAGGGAGACAAAGAAGATTAGGGAGATGTTCCTTTATCTTAAAGATAGGTGACCATTTATCATCTCAGGCTTTTCCTGGAACAGCTCCCCAGGATATATCCTTATCCTTTTGGATATCCTTAATCCACATACCTTATGGAAAAAGCTGCTGTTTTTCTGTATTCAGGCCTAGCCTGAGTGTAAACTGGAAGACAAAAAGTGACTGCTAATAGGGATTATCTAGAGGAGGGGTACTCATTAAGTCTGTTAGGTCGTCTGCCTCCACTTATAGAAACAAGCTAAGTAATTGTGTGTATAAGCTTCCGCACATCTGGTCACCTATAGACAGGTTTGACACTGATAAAGGAAAATATATATGCCTACCTGATCCTGCTTGATTATGGGTGATAAGTGCCATGGACCCATGACTATAAAGTTTAGAAATAGCAGATGATACCTTAAAATCATTTTTTCCTTTTATCAACACTTCTTCCAATACAAGTTTCAGGAGATGAGGAGACGACCTAGACAAATATATATAAGTTATAAGGAGGACAGATGAGTCAGACTGATGACTTCAGTCGAGTCAGTAGTCCCTGGACTTAACAACCAAACCAGTGTGAACCACTAACTTAAGTTCTAAAGAGAAAAAAATGCCTCTATGTATGAATTATACTGGAAATTTTTATTTATTATTATTTTTTTATTATGTGTATGAGTGTATTGCCTGCATGTACGGAAATGCCCTTGTATCATGTAATGCCCACAGAGGTCAGAAGAGGTTGTCTGATCCCCTTGAACTGGAATTATGGATGATTGTTAGCCACCATGTGGGTGCAGGGAATTGAACCCAGGTCTTCTGCAAGAGCAGACATTCTTCTTTACTGATGAACCATCACTCCATCCCCATCCTTTTCTGCTTTATCACTCTTTTATAACCATGATTTCCTTAATATTTTGGGTGGCCTCCTTATTTTGAGTTTGTTTATATTTTCTCTAAACCAACTACTTTTTACCCTGTGAAGATGTGACCTAATTGGTGCAGAAATTTAAATAAATTTCAAGAAAGTTCACCTTTGCTTAAGCCATAAGTCCCTTACGTGATTGCTATATATGAATATATAGCTGTTTGTAACATTCTTTCTAAATCCCAATATCATGTCAGTTTAAAAGTACATTGCAGAGCTGAACTTTTGCATTGTTGGGTGAGACTTTTTTCATGCTATCTTTGTAATAAACTTCTGAGAATCCCTGGGATTAAAGTTTTAGTTACAAATTGTTGTTTAACTTGAAAGCTTGTCAAGCCCAGGTATAAAATTCCTATTGGAAGCTATATTTACATTTTCTTATAAAGTATTTTTGAATTAATAAAATATTAGTATAAAATAATCTATTTCAGGAATTTTGTCAGATATTTTCACAGCAGTACCTCCTAACTGAAGATGGTGTTGACCCTCCTACCTATTTTTTTTTTCAAGGAGTGAAACTGGATTCTTCCAGAATCAGACATACTTCATGTATATCCCAATCACAGTCTCAGTGGTTCCATTGCAGAGTGTAAGGATGAAGACAGAACTGTTTGGAAAGTATTTTTCAAAGCTTAATCCTATCTAAAGCCTGGGAAACATGTACTTTCTTCAGTAATGTGGATTATTTCAAAGAATGGACCATTGGAGAAAATAAATAAGTAAATAAAATCAACCAGGACTCAGGGATATAGTATGATAACATTTAAAAAATACTTTTGATTAAATAAAGAGTATGTTTTGTCTAAAATATATACATAGGTCAGAGTCTCCTTGAATCCTCTTGAAAATTTACATGTTCTCATGATATATTTTGAAGTCAGCCTTCATTAAAAAATATCAAATATCATATATCTCAGACCAGAGGAAATTTAGCTGCATAGCTGCCCCATTCTAATATCCTAAAAAGGTAATAATATGAATGTTAGATTTCATTTAAAAATATTATTTTAATCTAAGTCACATTATTGACTGTCACGTGGTTAAATGTCATCTAGCAGAGAACTTAAGACTTTCCTAATCCTGAAAAGATATCAAAAATTATTTGTTGAATAAATTTTTATACAAAAAATTCATGTTTATATTATGTAATATTTTACCATGACTCCATAATATAAAGTATATGTCATAAACTACTTTTGACAGTATCTGATGTGGAATATAATGTATAAGGATAAAATAAAGAAATCCTAGGTCAAGCACAAATAGTTCATGTCGGCTATATAATGATATAATCCCATTATACAAATGCTTTGGGCATATATTATAAAGATGATAAAATATCTTAATTAGAGTTGAATAATTTCTCCATTTGGATGTTATCTGCAAAATTACAGATTCTGTTGACCATTGATGCAAACACAAAGAGACAAAGCTGACAAGTTAAATCTCTATGCCAAAATGACTGGAAAACGGCTCTGTAAATACTATGTTGGAAATTCTTTCTGCAGTTAATGAAAAGATTCTTAACTGGACAGAGTTCCAAGATAAGTGCTTACTGAGTTTCATCTCTGAATGGGATGCCCAAATAACCCCCTTACAAGGTCAAGCTAACATTGCAGAAGAAATGCAGAAAAGTTATGAGTGATGGATGATGGAAAGAGGTGCTGAGAAATATGGTTTTCTGATAATGGTATGGCTGTCACAATCATGAGCACATAGGAGCTATGGGTACTTGCATAAGATCATCTAACACACATACACAGACACAGACACAGACACACACGATATGAAGATAGGAGGGGTACTACTTGGCAAAGGGATGAAGGAATGGGAGGGAGTTAAGAGTGTAATGGGGGGAGGTGAGTATGATCACAATGCATTGTACGTATGTATGTAATTGCTCAAATATGTTCAAAATTAAAAACACTAATGGCTTCACATTCCTACGAATATGCTGTACTAATACAACTGAATGGTGTAAGTGAACAAATTACATGCTTGTGACTTATGTCTCCTGTCAATACAGAAACATAACTCTTACCTTAAAGAGGATAAAAGCTTGTTAAAAAGCTTATTCTGGAGTTAAATATAAATGACCAAGGTGGGAGAAACATAGATTTACGTCACCCCAAATTTTATGTTCCAAAACAGTCAGTGCTTATTAAGTTTTTATACAAATACTAAAAGAAATCCATTAATCAAGAACCTTTGAAAATATACTAGTGGAAGCATCAGAAATGTGCTCATAAGCAAAACAAGGAGGCTTTTGTTATAGTCTTTGGATGCTGTTTGAAAACAATGCTTCCCTGCACCTCTCTCTGGTATCCAGCACTCATAATTTTTTCTGCCTTTCTTCTGCAGTGTTAACTGGACCTTGTGAGAGTGTTATTTAGATGTCCCATTTAGACGTGACACTTATCTCTGAAACTCTGTCCAATTAAGTTTCTCTGCATTAACAGCAGAAAGAATTTCCAAGGCTAAGAGCAGTTCTAGTCTAATGTTATGAATATATTTACAAGGCTATTTTCCAGTCATATTTTAGCCCTTGGGTTGGTGAAAGCTAGTGGTCTGTTAAACTAACATATCCCCAAAAGGTTTTGTGGCTCACAGAAGGTCTGGTCCACCCAAAGGTGGGCAAAGAATGACTTTTTAGGTGACTAAGGATAGCCCAAGACAAACTGTTAGTACGCTTTGGATCCATACCATTCCTGTACTAGGTTACCAAAGTGCTAATCAGGTAACCAGTCTTGAGGAGGTTCCATTGAAGACACAGGTTTTTGCTGTTGGTTTGGGAGAAATTTCATTCACAATACTAAGTAGTCACAATAAAAATGACAGTAAATTAGGAAACAGCTTTACTATCTGAACTATCATGAAGCGTAGCCAAGAACAGAAATGAATAAAGAAGCAAATGAGTTAATTTTGGACGTTTATTAAGTTGCAATTACTAATTATAAACAAAAATAGAAATACTAACAAATATAAATTATAGGCAGCACAGTTACCAGAGTTAAACTTAATTGTATATTCTGTGATACTGATATGGTATAATGCCAATCTTTGGAAATAGATTAAATGGGGAATAGTATACACATGATGAATCATTGAATAAACTGGTAAATTTGAATAGGTGAAAGCTTAAAAATAAATACTAAATTGGGACAGTTGTATTTGATTTTAAACACACTGTAACACATACAAGGAAAGTAAATAAATATAAGTATAATTTTAAATGAATAATGTACATTTCAAAAATAATGTGTGATTTAAAGACATATCTTTATAGTAATCATTATGAGTTTAGAATAAAACACTTTCTAAAATAATGTTTAAATAGGAGAAAGAAACTTCAAACTGAGATTATAGGCTATGGAGATTAAAATTCTAAAAATAAATAAAATTTTAGTATTGTATCTGAAAACATTTCTGGCATGCAAGATAAAATAAACTCATTGTCAACTTTATGTCTTAGAGAGTTATCTTACAAAATTGAATTAAAGATTTGCCAATGATTTAATTCAAGAATTTATTTTAAACTCTTCACAAAGGTAAAATGTTCAGATAAAAGACAATAAAACAGTATAGGGAACAAAGCTACTTTTATGAGGAAAAGAAATATACCCATGCATTTTGGTCAGTGTGTGCGTGTGTGTTCAAGTATTGTTTTATGACTGGCTTTTATACTTTACAACATATACAGTACTCGCCTTTAGTGGTTTTATAAGTGTTTACTACAACTTATGTTAACAAAGAAATCAGAGCTCTAATGGAGAGAGCTATCTTGAGAAATAAACACCATAGTTATATAGTGGAATGTCCATACGTTTGCAACTTCCTTGTTTGTTAAGGCACCAGCAATAAACTCTGCTAAATAATATCCTAAATCCTGCCCTAGATACCTGCCTCTGTAAACGTGCCCTCAGAAGGAATTTTCCTTTGGTTGACTTAGGGCACTTGCAACGGTAGTCAAGCAAACTGGAGCTTAAACCCAACAGTTCTGTAACAGTAAAGAATAGCTTTGAGGGGGACTTATAAAAACAGCAAAGGAACTGAATTGGGAACATGAGTTCTTTGGGAGGAGGTGGCCTTGAGTTCACCACCTGCTTGAATAAACTTTCTCAATGTCTGCAAGTTAATCTCTTGGTGCCTTCTCTGCATGCGGCTCATCCTATGCCTCAGTTTTATGTAACAACTTGATTCAAAGTGATGTGTTTTGAGAGTTTAGTAGGTGTACACACAGGCCTATTACTACATACAGACTTTTAACTTGATAAATCTATAGGATATCAGTTGCAAATTTGTGCAAGATGAGAGTATGGGTCTCACAAAAGATTGCGAACACATTCAACTCACAGCTCATCATGGCAAAAATATTATAAAATCTTAGACTTCTAGGTGAAAAAAGAAAGCTTTAAAAGACTACAGAAGAAAAGACAATGTTTCTGTATGTCACATGTAGACATACAGTCGCAATTATTGAGAAGTGGATGCGTGAACTTCAATAACTATTCAGTATTTTTCTTCCTCATAACTTTATTCCCACCTTGTCATCAACTTTATACCATTTACCTATAATTTAACTTAGTTTCAATAATATATGTAAATTCAAACCAGAAAAACTGATTTTAATCCTCCCAGTTATTTGCAAAATTGTGATTTAACTAACTGAAAATAGTTTGATATACATCTGTACATATTCTTCAAGCACCTTGCATATTTAAATTTGACCATGAAATACAATGATAATCAGCAGAAATCTTCACTATTATCTTTAATGCATCACACCCATTCTCTTATCACATTGGTGTGGAATTAGTTTTTATTATGTGAAGCTGAGGAAATTGAAGTGTAAGAATTCACTTACTAAGGAAAAACTATTTCATATTATAAAAATAATAAATTCTGAAATTGTTGCCATTGGGCCAAAATTATCTTTCTATAATATGATTGTCTAAAATTTCATAGTACATGAAGTATTTTATATGTTTAAGAATAAAAAATAAATTTTCTCATTTTACATACTAGTTGCCTTTATGAACATAGATAGATAGTGCATAGGCTTAACATGTGTTTCTTAATATCCAAATTGACACAGGCTTCTAAAACTGCATTCCTGGAAATGTCCAAGAACACGTATGAGTATAGGAAGCACCACATACATAGCAACAAGGCTGTAATTTGTATGTACAGAGAGAAATCAATGAAGTGCTCAAGATTAAAATGGTAAAGAAGACTTTAAATGATTAGCACCACTATCATCGTAACCATCTGGAGCCCTCTCTCTTTTTAGCAACTCTAATGAAAGCGCTTTTCACTTCGTTGTTTCTGAGACTATAAATGAGTGGGTTCAGCATGGGGATCATAATAGTGTAAAACACAGAAGCCACTTGATCCCTTCCCAAGGAATAGGACTTACTTGGTTTCAAATAAGTAAATATCATAGTGCCATAAAATATGGTGACTCCCAGGAGATGAGAGGCACACGTGGAGAAGGCTTTTTGCTTTCCTGAAGTGGACTTGATTTTCAAAATGGTAGAAAGAATGGACACATAGGATGAGGATATTGTGATCAGGGACAGCAGGAGTGTGGAACCAGCTAAAATGAATATGGTGACTTCAGCTTTGTACGTGTCACTGCAGGACAGGACTAAAATTGGAAACGTGTCACAAAAAAAGTGATGGATGATGTTGGAGTTGCAGAAATAAAGTGTACTTAAGCAAAAGACAGTGACAGAGGAATCCATAGCCCCAATCATGTAGGATCCAGTGAGGAGGGCATGGCAGCGTCTTGTGGACATGAGAACTGGGTAGTGTAGAGGGTTGCAGATAGCTACGTAGCGATCGTAGGCCATTGAGGACAGAAGGAAACATTCAGCAGCTGCCAGGAGGACAAAAAAGTACAGCTGGGTGAAGCAGCCCACAAATGAAATTCTCTTGCTGGAAGTCAGCAGGTTCTCTAAGGTTTTAGGTGTGATGACAGTTGAGTAACTGAGGTCCAGGAATGACAGGTGGGTGAGAAAGAAGTACATCGGGGTGTGAAGCTGGGCATCTAGATGAATGAGGAGAATCATCCCTGTGTTCCCCAGCACCGTAACCAGGTATATCAGGAGAAAGAGCACAGAGAGGACCAGCTGGACCTCCTTGGAATCTGTCAGGCCCATCAGGATGAAGTCAGGCTCAGTTGTATAATTCCAGCTGTTCATGATGAACTGTCCTAAATTGTTGAGAAATCAAAAGTGACACTTACCCTGAATGATTTCAAAATAATTTTTGCATATGTATGTAATAGTATTTTTACAATTACTTTTGGTGGTCTCAACATTTATACTATTTTACAGTGCTATATGACTATAAAAATATTCATTGACAAAATAGACGGGTGATACATTGATATTTAAATACGATATCATAAAGGTTAGCATACTTTATAATATCAATAAAATTGTTATGATTCTAAACGAATTCCTTTAGTAACAAATTTGATTTCCATAAAATGTTACTTTGTGTATACTACTGTTATCCACTTATGTTAAGACGAGGGGGTGCAGAATGATTGAATGACTTATGAGAGCTCAGTACACAAGCATGTTGAGTTCAGGATTATGACAAAACAAGTTAACTCCAAAGAGCAGGCTCATGACACTGCTCCTAGCTACTATTAGTTCAACAAATCTAAATGAAGTGTTACACTTACAGGGAACAAAGCGAAAACAACTTTAATATATTATTTATTGCTCATTCTTTTGTTATGTCAATAAACTCTACAAACAAATCTCACTTGTAATAGGATTATAATAGTCTACATTAAGACATACACTATCATTGATAATAAGATATTTTCATTACTGGACAATCCCAAGACAATTTTGTTCTAAAATTACATTTTCAAACTCTGATTATTACTTTTAGAACCTCATCTATCAACTCTACATTTCTGTTGTCACAAATTCTGATATAACTTATGAAAGTCTCAAATGATATGTGTACATAAATTCTTCTTAATGAAGTCCCTGCTTCAGTTTAACTGATCTAATCCCTTTTAAGTTTATGAATACTGTGCACCAAAGTTAGTGGGAAACAAATAAATGAACAGGAACTTTTTTACAATATCATGCCCCTAAAAATTCGTATTCTTTCAATTTTCTCACAAAAAGCATAGGAAATCCATTTAAGGAC
Organism: Nannospalax galili; assembly: GCF_000622305.1. NCBI lineage: Eukaryota > Metazoa > Chordata > Mammalia > Rodentia > Spalacidae > Nannospalax > Nannospalax galili. The sequence continues at coordinate 214,836 of NW_008335202.1, forward strand.
CTGAAAATTTCTTACCTGTAGCATTTGTTTGCCTCTACACTATTGTTCCCAAATTTTTGTTCAGTTATTATTTTTATTTGGGAGGTAAATTTTTACCACTCTCGAAGTTTTATGAAGGTCTAGAATAAACCAAAAAATTATTAGTAATGTACGATGCAACAGAATCCCAGGAGCTGCTGTGAATGTAAGCAACCCTGTGTATTCCTTGCTCTCTGCCTGATAATGCCAGGGCTCCTCATTTAGGGCACTGAACATCACACAACATGTCATCTTCAGGGGCCAATTTTCAAACATGATTCTTGGCATATTTTCAGACCAAAGTTCAAGAATATATTCAACAAGGGAAACAATACCATGATCGCTTTTCTTTCAGAAGCACGAAATTAAATATGTGGGTATGCATTACATATAATAAGTTGACACATATAACATAAATTCATGAATTGTAATATTTGTATAATAAATACAGTGATGAAATGGGGATGTTCTTTACTGGTATGGAAGAGAGAGATTTTTCAGAGATACATGTAGTTATTTCACCAATAATACTCAGAGATGAAATGAGCACAACTTCAAGCACAACTTCATTTTTTAAGCTGTTTGAGGGGTGGGTGTTAAATTTTTTTAATTCATGATTTTCTTTTAGTTGTAAATTTCTTTATTGAACTTTTCAAATTTCATGCATTTCCCACTGAAATCCAGACCCCCGTCCACCACCCAGGCCTCCCCCTTTTCCCCTACCGAATCCTATGCACTCTGCCATACATGCGGAGTCCTATTCTGGGTATTTATACCCAGTGTCCTTCAGTGTAAATATGTCCACTGGAGTCTAGTCAGCCCATCCAGTGGTTGTATGTATGTCATACTCTCCCTCACCCAGCAGCAATTAGTCACAAATAGTTCTCAATCTAGTGCTGGCCCACCACTTATTTTTCAAAGGGGGGATGCGTTTTGATACAGGATGTCTCTGTAGCCCCAGCTGGCCTGGAGCACACTATGTGGACCGGGCCTGCCTCAATCTCACATAGATCCATCTGTCTCTTTTAAAAAGCATGATTCTGTATGATTCTGTCAGGAGTAAAGTTTCTTTACTGAAAACAAAAGAATACAGCAAAATTGAAAGAACTAAATGATTGTGATTCTTAGCTCTGGTTAAAATTTTGTGAACATTGCCAAGCGTGGTGGTGCATGTCTTTAATTCCAGCACTTGGGAGGCAAAGGCAGGCAGATCTCTGAGTTCAAGGCTATCCTGGAATACATAGAGATCCAGACCAGTTGGGGAAACAGGGAGACCCTGTTTTAAAAATAGCAACAAAAAAAAAGAAAAAAAGGAAAAGAAATATTGTGAACATAATTGTGATTTCTTCAAATCATTGCAAAGTGTGCTGGAAATTTGTTTACATACTTTCATAATTAATATTCTGGCTACTCAATATCTTATTTTAATCTGACAATTAAAACTTTACATATCGCATCCCCCCCCTCGCCGTTCTATACGCCTAGTTTGGGCCCTGCGCCATTCCTAGTCTCGGGGCCCCAGACACCTGGGGAACCAATACTGCTTCCTGACCCTTCTCACCCAGAGCAACTCAGTCCCTTTCTTAGACTCCAGGAGCACGACTTCTGGTCCTGGCCCCGCCCTCACCTCTCTCTGCTTCCCTGGGCCTGCACCACGGGCTAACTCTCCTAGCCTGCACTACTATCCTCAGGCCTCTTGGGGTAAGTCTATAGTGCAGCTCTCCGCACCAGGACTCCCTAAGCCACATTCACTCTTCCATCCCCCCCCTCGCCGTTCTATATGCCTAGTTTGGGCCCTGCGCCATTCCTAGTCTTGGGGCCCCAGACACCTGGGGAACCAATACTGCTTCCTGATCCTTCTCACCCAGAGCAACTCAGTCCCTTTCTTGGGCTCCAGGAGCACTGCTTCTGGTCCTGGCCCTGCCCTCATCTCCCTCTACTTCCCTGTCCTGCAACACCTGCCAGCCTCTTTCTGGGGCTGACCTCTTTCTGGGGCTCCAAGGTTTACCTTTACTCTCCCTGATCCTTTGCATCCAGTACAACCCAGCTACTCAATCCACTCCCTGGGAAATCTTGGGGCTTCTTCCCTCCCCATCTGCCTTTGCTTCCCTGCATGGCGCAACCACGGCCAGGGTCTCAGGTCAGTGCCACCCAAGTTCCTGAGGCCAAAAGCATTCTTAGAAGATTCCAGACCTAAGGAGAAAGTCTGAAAACTTCTGATCCACATTGGAGTTGGGCCACCGCGGAACTCCTGAAGACAAAATCAATCCGGCCTCGACAATATAAAATCAAAAG
>NW_008335202.1:222457-241805 GCF_000622305.1 Nannospalax galili
GAGTCTTCAAGGCATGAAAATGTCCTCCTTAATAATTAGTAGATATGAAAAACATTACCATTGAAATCTAATTGATGACTTTATATCCATGCTCAGATGCCAAGGAGCTCAGAAAGTAACAGACTGTAACTAGTAATAATCAGATATATAGAGATTAGCAACGCATATGGAAACATCCAATGTCAATTGCATTGAAAAAGAATTTTTCTATATGAAACTGTGTATTTTAATAATGAAATGGAGATCTTTTTATATGTTAAAACATCATTTAATTTAAGTCTTATAGGGTTTATACTGAGTACAATATTGTATAACTGTAATAATTCAACTGTAAACCTAAAAATTTACAGCCAAATTTGAAAGAGATGCATCCTACCTCAGGAAAACGTTATTGAATATGTCAATTGTGTTGTAATGATGTGCTTCTTCTAAGTATGTTGTTATTAAATAAATAATTTTTAAAAATTAAAAAAAAAACTTTACATATCATGCCATGTCTTACGTTGACCTTTTATGGAATCTGCAATTCCATCTACTGTGTATTGGCTGGTGTCTCATCACTCACTAAATAAACTGAGCATATTCAAGCTGATAAACACATACACTGAGGCATCCCTGGGATGGACCACTGTCCATTCTGGTTTGATGATGTCATCTACTTCCTCAGCAGATGTTGGCACTTCTTTACATTACAAAATACAGCTGAGAACCAAGACCAATTCTGAAACTAGCACACTTTTGCAATAAATTTAACAATGAAAGCTCACTTTATACATACATACACGCACACACGCACACACACACACGTGTGTGTGTGTATGTGTTCACGATCGTGTGTGTATGTGTGCATCAGGTCAAATGCTCTTGCGAATAGAAATGAAAGAATTTAAAACATGATTTCTAAAATGCCTAAATTTTCCATTACAGATTATTCCCAAACATGAGGAACGAAAGGGAGAATGAGACAGTCTACGCAGTGAAAATCATGGTACAAGGTTCTTATACATCAGTGTTAATTCATGAAGAAATGAGCTTTACTTTAGGAAAGTGTGTCCATAGCCTAGAATTTCAGTGTGGATAAATGTGTCATATTTATACCTGTCTGTTTCTTTGATCAAGTTTTGTAGGAACAATGCCATATATATATATATATAATATGCCTGGCATAATAGCGTGTGTACATGTTTAATCCCAGCACTTATGATGTAGAGGCAGGCAGAACTCTGTGAGTTTGAGGCCAGCCTGATCTACATAGTGAGTTCCAGGCCAACTGGGGCTACAGGAAGACTGTCTCAAAAAAAAAAAAAAAAAAAAGAAAAGAAAAGAAAAAAAATCAGTTTGATGCTAATCAGACAAGATAATTTACACATTTAAAAGATGTGAAAAACAGGTAACCTTAAGGTTTAAGATAAGTGAAAGGCTCAGGGTGACCTGCATGAATCCAGACTCACTAGAAATTCTGATGGGCAGGCACCTCGAACACTTATTTGAGCCGTGGTTTTTGGGTTTTTGTTGTTTTCTTTTCTTTTCTTTTTTAAGCCATTCCTTTTGAAATTGATCACTTGTAGTCCTATTCGTTATGGTAATGCAAATACTGCACCAATGTCATAGTGGAGACTGCGTTGCTTTCAATTTAAATAATAATGCACATTAGTTCCTAGCATGGGACATTTTAATATATGCTTTTTATGTATTCTTTTTCTCTCTTTCTCTTGCTCTTGCTAACTCCCTCTTTCTTTTCCTCTCCTCTCTCTTCCTAATTTCCCTTTTCTGAGCTTTTCTTTTTTGCTTTTATGTTATATCCATCTCCTTCTCTTCAGTTTTCATTGAATTTCATGACCATATATTTACAGTAGAGACTAATGATTCCATTGAGAGATTTTTTTTCACATGTATAACATTCTTGATAATATTAACTCTCTCTAGTTTTTTCCTTATTTCCTTATTCCTCCCCTAACTGGTCACCTTCCTCTTTGAAAACAGATCCTCTGTAAATCTTACACTTGCTCTTCTAAATTATACATATCATGGAAAAAATTTAACATTGGACTTTTTGACTGTACTTCATTTCACTGAATGAGATAATCTTCATTTGTATCCATTTTTGCAACAAATTTTGGTCCATCTAATCTCTAACAGTATAGCACTCTGTGTATGTGACAGATGTTCTTTACCCACTCACCTCTAAATGGGCCACTAGGCTGCTCCCATGACATTGTTATGGTGGGAAATACATGATTGTGTAGCTCTGAGTATGATGTCTATGGTCTGTCAGGCATATATGACCCACCAATGGTGTAGCTGGATTATGTGTGATTCTATTTCTAGTGTTTTAGAGGAAGCTAACGTATTCCTAGCATGGCTAAACACATTCTCCCCAGTGCTCTTTATTTTTATGACAGCTATCCTTATTGGATAATCCTGGTTCTTAATATATTTCTAACTTGCATTTCCCAAAAGTCTAAAGATGTTAAACATTTTTATGTATTCATAAGCCATTAGTATTTTTTTTGGCTCCCTTGTAGCCCCAGAAGCTTGCCTGGAACTTGTGTAGAACAGCCTGGCCTGGATCTCACAGAGCTCTACCTGCCTCCCAAGTGCTATCAGTACTTAAAAAAAAAAAATAAAAACATTGTATTTTGGGAGTCTCTTGGACTACTCAGGGCAACAACTCGAAGGAAGGTTTCTCCTGTCTGGCACCATTTCTTGTTATGTAATATTCAGCTGTACTCACAGACTTGTGAGGGATAGGGATATTGAATGCATAATTTTTCAGTAGGTTTTTTATGCTAGCTAGACACTATTTATCTCTCCTCGTTCTCTCCCTGTGTTATCTGCCCTCCTGACCTCCCCATTTAAAGTGTCCCCATTTCCCCCATTTCTTCTTTGATAGTTTCTATATGCTATGGTTCTACATCTCTTGAGCTCCTTCTTCCCCTTCATTCCCATAGTTATTTGTATAATCCTCCTTCTCTCCCTCCCCTTTAACTATCCACTTTATACATTTTTGTGCCTTAGTAACAAACACCTGTCTCTTACTGTTATTCTCTCAGTCCTTGATTGCCTCCCAGAATTTGATGATAAAACCCTATTGCTGAAGACAGGACATACTTTGGACACAGGATTTGGAGCAAAGGACTTCAGACTGACCTGGAAGTCACCTCCCCTAAAGGTTAGCTCTCATAGCTTTGGAGAGCACTATATAAGTTCTCCAGCATCAAGGGAGAACATCAATCAATGGTCCAACCCAAGCTTTAAGGCTTACAAATTCCATTAATGACCAGCACAGCAAATGACATTAGTGCAATAGTGGCACTTTTATTTTAGGGGTAATCAACAGCTACCTAATTGAACTTAAAGCCCACTCAAGGGAAGGAAACTCATGTATGGTATCTTAAAATCTAGCCAAATACTCATAGCTGGAGAAAACAGATCTTAGAGAAAACTCCAAGGCTGTCACATCTCTAGACAAATGTAATTTCTTATTATGTGCAAAATATGGATCCTTAAATTTATAGACAAGTATCCCAGTCACCACCTATCAAGGAAGCTTCTTTTTCAAGAGACAAAGATACACAGTTCCACAACTGGTCACACACAGAGATTGTCTGTGAACTGCCCAAATGTAAGTGGCACATCTAGGATGCAACTATACCTAAGGCTCATGGAACATAAAAGAAGGGATGAAGAGAGCACTAATGCGTCTTTCAACTCTAGTAAATGAAGCTCCCTCATACAACAGAGGACCAGGAAAGCAAAAGCTCACGAATGGCCAAAACGTAGAGAATAAGACTCTGCAGAGTGTGGGTCCTTGGACAGGACTCGTATATTAAAATCCACCCGCCCAGAGCTCAGGGATCATTGAGGAAGATGGGGCAGAATGATTGTAAGAGCCAGAGAGGAGGTACATGACCATACAGAAACATTCCTACAGGCACCTGGGACCCTTCTCAAACAAACCTACAGCAATGGTGTCAGCCTGCACAAGACCCATGCAAACTTATGCAGACAAAAACCAAGCACAGAACTGTGGAAATGAACAGTAGGCCCCAATCTTAGTCAAAGAATTATTGGCAGCATGCACAAGACCCATGCACACTCAAGCAGACAAAAACCCAGACAGAACTGTGGAAATGAACAGCAGGCCCCAATTTTAGTTGAAGAATTATTGGCAGCTGATCACTGCTGGATGAGGAAGAGCTGATCTTCTTAAAGGGAGGGAGGGACTCTAGATAGGCTGATTAAATCTCAGTGGGTGAACTTGCACTGAGGGACATCTGGGGACACTAATTTAAAATGATAGGCCTTAACACAAATGACAGAATGTATGAACTCCAGTGGGGGGCAAAGGGGAAGAGGGTATAAAGATGAATTTACATATGAAATACCCAAAAATTCAATAACAATGATTACTTTTTAACATATATAAGTGTATTGTCTGCATGCATGTAACTGCACTGTTGTCATGAAGTCTCCCAGGAGGTCAGAAGAGAGCATTGAATTCCCAAGGAACTAGAGTTATAAACAGTTGTAGCAATCATGTGGGTGCTGGGAATTGAACCCGGGTCCTCTGCAAGAGAAGTCAGTGATCTTAGCTGCTTAGCTATTTCTCCAGCCCCATTAGTACTTCCTTTAAGTGTTCTGTTCAATTGATCCCCATTGTCAAAGGTTTTCTCCCATTCTTCTTCTGAAATTCCAGTTTGTTCTTACTTTTATTTGCTATGCAAAGTCTTTTAACTTAGGTCTGGAGAGAATGATAAGGAATGCTGTAAAAAGCGGTTTCCTTGATGTGACCTGGTTATTACCCTCACAAAATCAGAATGGCTGTGCTTACTCTCACAAGATGGGCCCTCAAAATTCCATCATGGATGAGGGAGGTGATTGGGAGGCCACAGGCCTTGTGAGGAACTACTGGCAAGTAATGGCTGCAGGATAAATGTTTGCCATTATCTACTAGGTAGGTATTGGGTAGTTATCCATACTCCAGTAAATAACTCCTTCCCCATGTTTATCAAAGCAACTCAAAATAAACTTTGTGGGATCCACCACCAACTCCCACACAAATGACATGAATGTAGATAATATGTTGGGAATGCAAAGGACTATATTGCAGTAAGATAAGATACCACAATAAGGTTGCATATGCTAAAAAGAGCTTATGAATGAGAATATCACCAATAAATGAATCAATGGACAGATTATTCACTTTTAGATGATTGGGAAATAGGAGGAAATCCATAAACCTGAACTGATAAAAGGAACTTTTAGGATGAGAGATGACTCCAAACATTAAATGAATCAACTATAAGCAATCATCAATTTCTTATTTCTACTCACAAGTTTTTATTAAAAAAGGAATTTCAACACACATATATTCTAAATAACAAAGAAACCAGAGCAAAAATTAATCATAATACTTGCCTACAGTACTGACTGATATAGGATAGGCCTATCTTTTAAACAGACTGATAAATTAGGTGAGTGTCATGCAAATTTAGAAGACTTGAATACATTTGTCAGTTTTAAATTTGCAAACTTATATACAGCTTTCAAAACTGACTTTAAACACTAAGACAACACTCAAGAAAAAATTGAATATACATTTGCATTAATAATCAGAATAAATTGCCAAAATGAATAATTCATAGAATAACATTAGTTGGATTAAAAAAATCCATTTAGGGACTGGAGAGATAGCTCAGTGGTTAAGAGCACTGACTGCTCTTTCAGAGGACTCAGGTTTGATCCCCAGCACCCACATGGCAGCTATGAACCATCCTTAACTCCAGTACCAGGGGAATCCAATTCCCTCTTCTAGTCTCCACAACATTGCATGCAAACATACATACAAACAATACACTCATACACATAAAGCAAATATAATAAAATATTTTTTAATCCATTTAATAATTATTACAAGAGTTGAGCAATGAAAATTAAGCACTTGGAAACTAGAAGTATGTTTGTAAATAACATTGAAATGGAGGAATGATAACTCATACTGCAATTACATGGTATACAGATAAGAATTTAAAAAATAAAGAAAATGTGGATCACCCCTCTTGGGGTTGGCAACTCTCAGTGGGGTAGTGAGAGTAGCCCTTCATTGACACAGGTGACCCATTAATGAGAAACTTCACTCCCTGAGTAGTTGGACCAAGAGTGGGCCTGAACTTCATCAGAGGTGTTTAGATTTCTCTCAGAACTGTCTGTTCTGTTGTTCTATTCTCTACTACTCTAACAAAGGGCTCCCTCTCATACTTACTGAACAGTGTATCAAGCATGTTATAAGAAAGGCATGGTGGGCTAGAGAGATGCTCACAAGTTACAAGCACTGGCTGCTTTTGCAAAGGTCCCAGGTTCAAATACTCATTCAGAGCAAAGGTTAAAGCATGTAGCAATGTTTAACGTCACTTTGTTGACAATGTGTTTATTAAAATGTAACCATCATCCATCAGCTCACAGCAGCAGTGGTTATCTACACAAGATCTGCTTAAGACTGGGTCTATCAACATCTCTCATGGAGGAGGTAGGCTTCATAAAGCTTCCCTTTCCTGAGGAGCCTCAGGTGTTATTGTGTGATGGAGAAGGGGGAGTCATGTTCCTTATTGGTAGCTACAGGTAAAAAAGAAGAAAAAAAAAAAAAAAAAAAAAAAAAAAAAAAAAAAAAAAATGAAAGTGGCTAAGGCTGCCCCTCAGATTCAACTTTTGACACAGAAAGGATAGGAAGCTAGCAGAACTGTAGCTAGGAAATACTCCACACTGGAACTGTTAAAACTAGGAAAAACTTACAAGCAAGCAAAGAGCCCCTCACCACATGGCTTGTGAGGGTATGGGACACGGGAGCCAATAATGTGAGTCTAAGTCCTTCAGAAGCTTCACAGCTGAGTTATATAACCACCCATCCATCCTTGTGATATAGTCTGTTCAACCTAGGCCAATGCAAGGGGGAGCAGTCCTTAATGGGGTGGCTGGTTGAAGGCATTAAAGATATATGGTCATCACCAAGGGAGACTAATATGATTAACAAGGGCTGGAGGACTATAAAGGAGGGGCAGGCATTACTGAGAGAACTAGGTATGAGAAAGGCAATATATGATGTCCAGTTCACTGGGCCAGATAAGCCTGTGTTCACCAGAGATAGAAAGGAAAGCTTAATTCAACTGGGACCTAGAGAATGGTATGGGGCTTTAATGGTTTTGTTAAGCTCTTTAATAGGTCAGGATCTTTTTTCAGTGAGAGAGGCTTTAGCAGATCTAAGTGACTTTGACCAACATGTGAAACATGTGTGTAGAATAACAGAACACCGTAGAAGAGATATAAAAAGACAAGACAGAAGAAATGCTCCATTTGGGTCACTCAAAGACAAATGTAGCAAGACTTATGTTGAGCCCAAATTCCCAAAGAAAAAATTGATAGAAAACTAAGTTCGGTACTAAGGAGTTTCTGGAAGGTTTTAAAACCAGAACAACAGTTTACAAAAGATAGTTAAAGGATAAAAATGTCCCAGCAATGGTTAAGAATCCCCAAAGATTAAATAAGTTGCATTTCTCTTCTGATAAAGGCTATACTAGGGGTGGAGGCAGTTTTTCTTACGAAGGCCTCCCTGAGAAGCCAAGTATGGTCAATGGAGAGATGACACATATGACTACAGTCAGGAGGCAGAACCAGGGCCTACCAGACTCAGGGAACCAACAGGTGCAGCGGGGACAAGATATACCCCTCGCCTCCTTAACCCAGTGCAGGGTCTGGCAACTGGAGCCAACACCTGTAAGCATACCAAAGATAAAAGAATATAAAGAGACTTCATGCAAGATTCCCTAGAATGCGGAATGAGTCCCAAGGAATAACTAAAGATACTAAAGAACTAACCAAATTAATGCCTCTTAGACATGCTATGGTACCTAACAAAGATCTATGGAGAAAATAGTTAATATGAATGGATAAAACCTTTCTATGCTGTGTTAGATCTTGTCTATGATTGATATATGATGTTAACCTTCCTTCGAGTGTTTTACAGATGTGAAACCCATTTGAAAGATACCTAAAGAAACAAAGGCCAGCTATAACTGTAAGATTCTTTGGAGTTTTATGGTTGGGTAAGATAAAAACAGAGGCTCCCAAACTATACTATGAGCTGTTGGTCAGAGAGCGATCCTAGAGCTCCTCAAATTCACCAAGGCTATTGCCACTAATGTCGGTTGTACACTAGAAAGGTCGGTAAGGCCATGTTGCTGAAGACACTGCATGATGTGAGTGCAGGAGGAAAAGAAGAGATGGAGTTGAGAGTAAGCCTCCGTGCCACTGGATGGATGAGGTTCTTAGTACCAGAAGGCACTATGCAGATAGTTGGATAAGGAAGGATCCCCTATGATTCCACTCAACAATGGACCCCATGTGTTGCACACTATGGATATGCCAAGCAATGCCTGCAAGTGCAATAATGGCTTGACTAACAGATGCACAACTGACAAATTTCTAATTGGATAAGGCCCGCTTCTAGGGGTGGAACACACATCTGGTACTGTAGACCAGGCCAACTCCCTATGTTGAGAAAGGCTACAGGCCCTAGTGGGAAAGCCATTACAAGTATACCGTTTAATGAATATAGTACACCTACTAGGATATTCTCTGGGCATTTGTATTTACGCTCATGTTTGTTTAGATGTATCTGCTTCTTTCCATTTGTCTTTATAGTAGAAGAAACACCACTGAGATAGATCAATGGCCATGGCTTGAAGATGAATAATGGGGAGACCCAAAATGTCAATATCTGCCATGATACAAGAGAAATCGCCCTACATCTATAACCCCCTCCAAGGCTCAGGGACCTTAGTAAAAGATTGGCAGAAAGATTGTAAGAGCCAGAGGAAGGGGTGGAGTGTGTCCAGAGGGGCACTTTTTCCTCCAAAGGGCAGGACCTGCTGCAGAGAATTGGCTGCAGAGAGTTAGCCATGGAGAGAGGAGCATTGGGGTCATCTTGGGCAGAAGTGGTGACATGGAAAAAAATGGCCTCGGTGTCTCACTCGCATGGACATGGAGCAGGGTTACCAACCTGGGGCAAGACTGTGGGCCCATGCAGCATGGGCAAAAGCTAATGGAGACTGTGGGTGGGCCACAAAAGTGATCTGGAATGGCAGGCCACTGAGCCACTGTGTGGAACAGGGCGCCAGGTGTTCGCCTTTGTAAATTACTCTATTTCCCCTACCTTAAATATAAACTATGAAAAATAAAAAAAAATACATAAGCTCTCACCTGGGCTCATGCCTCCTACCCCATTTAAATGCAGTGTCACACAAACAAACAAACAACAACAACAACAACAATTGACCAGTCTTTGTGTCACAACTTTTGTCTCAGCACCAGGGAGACAGAGGCAGGCAGGTTTCTGTGAGTTCCAGGGAAGAATGCTATTCATAGGGAGATGCAGTTCAGTCAGGATTACATAGTGAGACTGTCTAAAAAAGAAAGGATTAAAACAGTAGAGGGATTTGTTGGGAAGTGTTTGTGGAGGAGGAAAGAAGATGAGAGGTTACCAGGGAATATGATCAAAACACTTTATATATAGTGTGTGTGAGATTGTGTGTGTGTGTGTGTGTGTGTGTGTGTATGTGTATGTGTGTGGTGTACTGAAGTTGTGAAAGAATAGTTCTTTAAAAGTAAATGAAGCATATGTCATTGGCTTAATCCAAAATTACTGTTAAACAGCTTGTGTCATAATACTATTCTCCAAATGTCAAGCTTGGTTGCACCCACTTGCTTAGGATCATCATAAACAAACTCACTGTTGGCCATGGCAAGAAAGGAGGGGCCAGAAGGGATAGCCACAGCTCTCAACCCATCAGCTGACCTGAGTCACACCAGGGGGAGGGACTAAGGACACCTAATTGGAAAGCCATGAGATCACAGGATCTCTGCCACCATGTAGAGGGGTGACTACCCCTGCTCTCACTTCTGTAAGTAATCCCCTCACCCACTGCTCTATAAGCAGTAAATAAACTCATTGGTTTCCCAAACTGCAGTTTGGTGGAGTCATGCCTGGTTTTGGCTTCAGACTGGGAGGAGGGGGTGGGATGTCCTGCATCTAACAGAACAAATTTTAGCAACATAACTTCACAAACAAATAATACAGAATGAGTTTACCAAATGTTTAGCAGTTGAACACATAAGTGATATCACTGTATTTATTCTTTTTTAATTTATTTAGACAGCATCTCCTTGTAGCCCAGGTTGGCCTGGAACTCACTATGTAGACCAGGTTAGCCTCAATCTCACAGACATCTGACTTCCTCTGCCTCCAAAGAGCTTGGATTAAAGTCCTTTTCTACCATGCCAGGTCATGAAGGCATTTTTTTTGGATCTTTTTGAGACAGGGTCTCCCTGTAGCCCCAGCTGTCCTGGAACTCATGTAGACCAGGCTGGCCTTGGTCTCACAGAGATCCACCTGCCTCTGCCTCCCAAGTTGTGTGCCACCACACCCGGCTATGAAGGCATATTTTTAAAAGTTTATTTTTATTTTATTTTATGTGTATGAGTGTATTGCCTGCATGCATGTAAGTGTACCAGTATCATGCTATGTGTGTGGAGGTCAGAAGCGGGTGTCCGATCCTCTGGAACTGGAGTTATGAATAGTTGTTGTTAGAGCCCAGGCTCAGTGTGACCTTCCCCACAGTACAGCAAGACTTTGCAACCCCTGCAGGACAAGTTCTGCAAAATTCTGAGGGGGCCCCTTGGAATGGAGGAACTGAGTTAACAGTTAAAATTAGCCATCTTCAGACAGACAGACAGACAAACAGATCCTTACTCCCATGACCCAAGACCCAACTGATGTAAGAGCTGTCTCAGAACAAGGTGCCTCCCCCGATATGTTTTACAATGTGCAGACTGCTGCTTCCCCTGAAACTGTAAAGATTGTTTTTGCCACCTTCCACATTCCCAACCCCCTGTAAGAACTTCCCCAGCAGTCATCAGGCTGCTGGTTGCTTTTCTCTCCTGAGCTGAGCTGCCAGCTACTAGCAGTCTTCAAAATAAACTCTGTTTGCTGGAGTCCTCCTGTATTTTCTGTGGCTATTCCCTGCCTGGTTTTTATCTAACAGTTGTTAACCACCATGTGGGTTCCAGGAAATGAACCTGGGTCCTCTGCAAAGGCAGCCAGTGCTCTTAACTGCTGAATCGACTCTCCAACACCATGAAGGTGTATTTTTACACAGAGTTTCAGGTAGCCCAGGGTAGGCCCTTCACTGTAGCCGAGGATGACTTTGAACTTGAACTCTAAGTTTCACTTGCTGAATGATGACATTGTTGGTTTATGTCACCAAACTTAGTCTTATGTGGTACTGGGATCTATCATGCTAGAGAAGCACTCTACCAGCTGAGCTATATTCACAGCTCAGAACTTGGAGAGTGCTGACTTGATCAGTTTATGCAATATCAAGACAAAACCAGTTAAGAACACATTGATCTCACAGCTTGCAACAATGAGACTCTCAAATGGAATTTTGAGTGAATACTGGTGGCTTCAGGAGTACATCAGAAATGGCAGAAATGACATTCAGGATCATGGATGGAACAGGTGTACTGGTGTCAACAGTTAGTCTTTCTCTTTCTTCAAAACTTCAAACACTTTCCAAATTTTTGACCAACATTAGCATATAGCATTTTCCTGTAATTTAATTCTAGTTTTATTCATTTGTATTAATATGAAATTTAAAACTACTGGTTTGATCCTTTTGTGTATAATTAAAAATGACGTGAAACATTGGTGAATATGTTAACAAATAAGTTTTATATTAAAATATTGCAGTAATAAAAGGGTCATGGTAAAAGCCGACATCACTGGTGATTATTTCCTTTGTGTTGTAGTACACTCATCCTCTTATGACATGGACCTGGTGTTATTCTTTATTTTGTGTAGCTGAGGAAATGGAGGCTTAAAATTTTTTAACTTATTAAATATTATACAGTTAATAAGTTATATCATATCATGAACATAATGACTTTTGAATCTGTTGTAATGCCACCAAAATTATGGTTTTCATAATATGATTATCTAAAATTTCAGTATGAGCAAAATATTATTTAATGTAGGGTTAACAGTTACGAGCCTGTTTTATGTAGAAAAGTAGTTTCCACTAAAAATACAGATATACAGACACATATTTCATGATTTTCAGTTACTACATGAATTTTTAAAATCATATTCTTGGATATCTCCAAGACAAGTTTACATAAAGGAAGCTCCATATGCCATAAACAAGGCTTTCAACTGTTCAGCTATTAGAGAGAGAGAGAGAGAGAGAGAGAGAGAGAGAGAGAGAGAGAGAGACTGACTAAGGGAGGAATCACTATGGTAATAAAGACAAACCATGTCAATCACTTATAATCACTGTTAGCTTAGTTTCCTGGATCCCTCTCTTCTGCAGGACTCTGCTGACAGCACTTTTCACTTCCTTGTTTCTGAGACTATAAATGAGTGGGTTCAGCATGGGGATCACAATGGTGTAGAACACAGAAGCCACTTGATCCTTTCCTAAGGAGTAGGATTTACTTGGTTTTAAATAAGTAAAGATTAGAGTGCCATAAAAGACAGTGACTCCCAGGAGATGAGAGGCACACGTGGAGAAGGCTTTTTGCTTTCCTGCAGTGGACTTGATTTTCAAAATTGTATGAAGAACTGACACATAGGATACTGATATTGTAATAAGGGACATCATCAGTGTAGAACCTGCAAAAATGAGTATCATGATTTCAATGTCATGTGTGTCCCTGCAGGACAGGGCTAAAATTGGGGATGTGTCACAAAAAAAGTGACGAATAACACTTTTGGAGTCGCAGAAACTCAATGTGCTCATATAAAGCAAATTGACAGAGGAATCAATAGCTCCCATCATATAAGACATAATGAGGAGGGCACAGCAGCGTCTTGTGGACATAATGACTGGGTAGTGTAGAGGGCTAC
This sequence comes from Nannospalax galili, assembly GCF_000622305.1. Lineage (NCBI taxonomy): Eukaryota > Metazoa > Chordata > Mammalia > Rodentia > Spalacidae > Nannospalax > Nannospalax galili. The sequence goes on from NW_008335202.1 coordinate 235,416, forward strand.
AGATAGCCACATAGCGGTCATAGGCCATTGAAGAGAGAAGGAAACACTCAGCACCAGCCAAAAGGACAAAAAAATACATCTGTGTGAAGCATCCCATGAAGGAAATGTTCTTGGTCGATGTCAGCATGTTCTCTAAGGTTTTAGGTGTGATGACAGTTGAATAACTTACATCAATGAATGACAAATGACTGAGGAAAAAATACATCGGGGTGTGAAGCTGGACATCTAGAAGAATGATGAGAATCATCCCTGTGTTCCCCAGCACAGTAACCAGGTATATCAGGAGAAACAGCACAGAAAGGACCAGCTGGACCTCCTTGGAATCTGTCAGGCCCATCAGGATGAAGTCAGGCTCAGCTGTATAATTCCAGTTTTTCATAGTGATCTTCCCTGAACTGTTGAGAAATTATGAGTGATACTTAACTAGGGTGACTTAGAAAACAGTTGGGTTTGTGTGTATATTCCATTATTTTTACAATTAGTTTCAGTTGTTGGAAAATTAACATTAATTTTACAGTGCTTTACTGTAGAAATTGTTCCCCAGTAACATGCATATCTGTAAATTATTTTTTAATATAATAAAGAATAGCATGCTCCATAATTTCAATGAAGCAGTAAGTATCCTAAATGCTTTATCTTATGAGCATCTCTAATCTAAATGAAAGTTATACAGTAGGTATTCTATCCACTGATTTTAGAAGAGGAAAAGGCTGTAGAAAGCAGATGAAATCACTGAAAGTCCATTTACTGATTGCTTTGCCAATGCATTTTGGAAAAGACATGTACAGGATACTCTATTCAAATTTAAATTCTGTTCATTAAACACAAAGTATTAAACCTATTACAAACAAAGATTGAAAGCAAACATCATTTGTTGGTCATTTCCTTTCAATATCAGTTAATACTAATTAAAAATGTTTCACTTTTTAATGATGCTTAGTAAGTTTAATTAAGACATATAACATCATTGAAGATCTGATGCTTTGCTTTCTTGATTCAAAATTCTTCTAGAATAATATTATCAGACTATAAGCAGTACTTGTAAACTGGTTCTATTAAAAGTACATTTCTGTTTCCACAAATACTAACATTACTTGCATTCAGTACAAATGATAAGGATACACATTTTTTAATGAAAATTTTATTCTATTTTAACTGATGCAAACTCTTCCAATTTTAAGAATACTTACAGTAATCCAAACAGTGGAAAACAACAACAATACAAAAGTAACTAGGTGTTTCCAATTTTATTTGGTTGAAACTTTATCAAATCCCCATTTTTCCCACAAAAAAATAGAAAATGTGTTTAAAACTTTGAAAAAGTGTGGAGTACACCATTCCTTTCCCTTCAGATTATTATTTACACATTTAGGGGCATTGATTTTCTTCTCAACATTAGGCAAATAGTATCTCCCAAGAAATTTCTCTGAGGTCTTGGTCAAATGGGAAATTTCTCGGGAAGATATGGCTCTGAAGGACCCCAGGAGCTACTGGGAATATAAGCACCGGCTAATCCAGGTGCCTCTTGTGAGGACCTGAGTCTCAAGCAACATGCGGTCATCCTCAAGGGCCCATTTCCAAGTAAGGTTAGTTGGCAAGCTTTCAAGAAAGCAGTTCAAGGATGAATTCAGTAAAGGTTTCACTTTTCCCTAGGAGCCTCATAAGTAAACATGAGGACTTTGTCTTCTTTTCTGATGCAGTACACTGTAATCATATGTAAATATAAAATATCCAAATCAACACATTAATTATATACATCTATTATGTACAATATTTAGATACTATACTGTGGAAAAAGGAATCTTTCAGTAATATATGTGGTTACTTTACCAATGATATTCTGATGGATGGAATGGTCAGTTTTAATTAAGACACACTTCCAGTAAGTATGATTCCGTCAAGGGTAAAACGTGTTCATTAAAAACAACAGAATATCCCAAGATGAGGCAGTAAAAGGAGAATATAACAATTTACATAAAAGATCTAAAGTACTCTTAGGAGATTTGCATTCATTCATAACAAAGTAAATTTTCATGTAAATGTAAAAATGACTAGGTCAGGAGAGTGTGTGCATGTCCCAGGATTTCAGGGCATAGTTTATATTTTTGGATCAAGATATTTTGTACCTACTATATCTTTAATGAACTTTTTTGAGGACAATATTCTTTATACAAAGATTCTTATTTGATGCTGATTAGAAAAGTTAATAAACAGATTTTTAAAAACCCATATCCAACCATATGACAAACAGATGGTGACTTGGAGATATAGAAAAATGAAATTTTAAGGCTGACTTTCTCCATAAATCTCATTTCAATAGATATTCTTCCTGCTTGCCAAGGTCAAAACAAAGTTTTCTTGTACCACCTTTTCTCCTTAATGTTGATGTTAATCCAACATGGGTCAGTTTATGCTGGCAAGATAAATAATGTGCTAACATTATGGTAGCAAAATTATAATTTTGTTTGGAGATACTTTCCTAAAATATTCTTTGAAATTTTCACACATGCATACAATATATTCTGATTGTTCCCACCACCCCTGCATTGTCTCCCTCCCACACCTGTCAACCATTTCTTCTCCCCACTAGCCCCTTTTCCATATTTATGTGTTCCTGCTTTGTTCTGAGAGATAATGGATTGCACCAGGGCCATTTTACTGACAGTGGGTTTGGAATTCTCTGTTGGAAGCTGATGGGCTTTCCACAGGTTACACAAAGAAAGCAGTGACTCCTTATTTTTCAGAATCTTTCAGTGGTCAATAGTTCAGTGAGGGTGGCTAGTTCTCCCTGATTACTCCTCCATCCTTGGTTGGCTGTTGGCAGACCTATTCATGTGGCGGCTCAGTGCAGGCAAATGAATTTGCATTGAATTCATGATTGGAATGATGTGTCATTCCCAAAATACGGCCTTACATAACTTTTCTCTCCCTATTTCATAGTTCTTACCTTTTTTTTCCCTGTTCCCTTTTCCAGAACATTCTCTGAGCTTTGAAGAAATAACTTCTTTCTGACTGAACAGTCAAACCCCACTTACTATCAGGATGTGAATCAATCATATGTCCCTGTATTCATCACCTTTCACTTCAAAGAGAGGCTTTCCTGGTTAAGACTGAGATTAGAATTTGTTTATGGGTATAAATATAAATATTTATAAGGTAGATTGATACATATCAAATCAGCTAACATTTGTAAGTTCATATCTAAGGCCCATTACTTTCCCAGACATGAATTTTTTAATTGGAGCTTACAGTGGAAAAAAATGGATTTTTTTCTTTTTTAAAATGAATTTTTAAAATATCATATTTATCATTTTTATGTGTATGATTGTATTGCCTGCATGTATGTATTTGCACCTGTGTCCTGCAGGGCCTGCAAAGATCAAGAGAGGGTGCTGGATCACCTGAAACGGGAGTTACGACAGTTGTTAGGTACCTTGTGAGTGCTGGGAACCAAATCCAGGTCCTCTGAAAGAGAAGCCAGTGCTCTTAACTGCTGATCCATCTCTCCAGCCCCCAAATGGATTCTCTCTGTGGGGTAGGCCTCAAGTTAAATGAGAGAATGGGCTGTTAGTACCACAGTAATCGTATCACTGTCGTGTGACTGGACAAGATTTGCCTGGCACGTTGATATTGTAGTTCATAGAATCTATAGTGTTTAATTATCTTCCAATTTAAAGATAATGCATTTAAGTTCTTAGTTCTGCACAGTTTAAACTGCTTCTTAATTATGTTCTCACTTTTTAACCCTCTCTGTTTTTCTTCATTTGTTAAATAGTTTTTGCTACTGTTTTATATTTCATCTTTGAATCACTAGAGAATGAAAAAGTTCTCTTTCCTTTATTTAATGTAGTTATTTAATTTTCTTAGCATTTGTTAATTATACAACATAATGTGCTTCATACATGTTTATAGTTGTTGTTCATATGTAATCTCCTGCATTTCCTTCCCTGACTCTCTTCTCCCCCGTTGCTTATCTTCCTCCTCAGATACTTCACCTTCAATTTTCATGGGTTTTATTTTTATAGATTTCACATGTAAAACAAAATATGTTTTAGTTTCTCTGAGACGCTTGCTTCACTTAACATGCTGATCTCCATCCGCATTCTTTTTTCACAGGATCTGATCGGTTTAATGCATGAAGGATTCAGAGTTTCTTATTTTATCTGTGGATGAATGGCTAGGTTAGCCTCATGCCTTGGCTAATGTGAATAGTTCTACAACATGGGCGTATGGCTAGTTCTAATGTACAATCCCTATGATTCCTATATCTATATATTCAGGAGTGGTATATTTGAATGATACGGTAATTGCATTTTTGTTTGTTTTATTGAGGAACCTACACATCAGATGCTGTACTAGCTACACTGCTTTGCTTTCTAACCAGAAGTGTACCAGATTTCTATGCCCCTCTATATGTGCTAGTATTGATTTCTGTGTGAGCTCTTTATGATGGCCTATCTAATTGGGTGGATAAGGTGCAAACTCTTATAGTTTTGATTTACATTTCCCTCATGGATAATACAGTTAAACTTTTTAATGTAGTCGTAGATCTCCTGAAAATGTTTAAAGAAGTGTCTATTCTGTTCAGTTGCTCTTTCATTGATTTTCCATGAGCTCTTTTGGTATTTCATATTAAAATATTCCCTACAAGGGCCCTCTGGCACACAAATAATGGGCAAAAACTTTATTTCATTTTAAACTCTTCTTCAGTCTTCAAATAGTATTACTCCCCATGCAGTAGCTTTTTAATTTTTGTAGAGTCTCTAATTCCCTCAGTGTTTGTAGTCAGTATTTTTGTGGAGAATCAAATGTAGTTTGGTGATTTGTTTATGGGATCCTTTTCAATTTCATTGGTCCACGCATCTATTTCTGTTACGGCACTGTGATGTTTTTTGCTGCTCTGGTACTGTAGTAAAATTTGATGTGCACTATGAGGGTTGGTATCTCCAGCAGCACTTTTATGCTTTGGATTGCTTTGTCTTTTTATAGATTATTCATGTTTATATATGAATATCATATTTTTTAAAATTCTGTGATAAATGCCACTGGAATTTTTAATGGCAATTGCATTGAATCTCTAAATCACTTTTGAAATATGCCTACTTTATAAAAATTAAGCCTACTGACCTATTATCATGGACTTTGCAGTTTTTTATTTTCTTTTATTTATCATTGTTCTGTAGTGTTAATTTTTCTCTCTTACATAGAATAGAGGAAAGAAAATAGACCCATATCTATCACCCTGCACAAAAACCAACTCCAAATGTTTCAAAGGCCTCAATATGAAACTTGAAATGCTGAAACTTTTAGATACAGATGCAGGAGAGAACTTTTGAAAAGAACTTTTTAAGATCAGCAATTGACAAATGGGACTTCATAAAACTAAAAATATTCTATATGACAAAGGAAACATCAATTGATGTAAAGAGAAAGCCCAGAGAGTGGAAGAAAACCTTTGCCAGCTATACATCTATTGGAGGATTTAGATTCAGAATATGTACAAAACTTAAAACACAAATAATCAAGGAAAAAATGATCCAGTTAAAACCAGGGTATGGATCTGAACATCTTTGGCAAACAAGGAAATGTAAATTAAAACTATTTTAAGATTTCAGTTTACCCTAGTCAAAATGATGAAGGTCAAGAAAAGAACCAACCACAAATGCTGGGAAGGATGCTGGGGCAGCAGAGCTGTCATTTCCTGTTGGTAAGACTGCGATCTGGTGTAGCCACTATGAAAATTATTGTGGAGAATTCTCCAAAAGATAAAACTAGATCTAGCTTAAAACCCAGCTATATAATTCCTCACCATATATCCAAAGGACTCAAAGTTCTACTTCAAAGATACTTGTTTGGCATATTTATTGCCTCTCTATTCACAATGGTCAGTGTAGGAAACCAGGATGTCAGGCCCTAGGGTGAGGTGAGCCTAAAACTTATAGGTCCAGGCTGCATTCTCTGCTAAAGGGAGGGGCACTGAAAACAGTGGCTCTGATAATCCCTGGCCTGCAGAACACTGCTAGACTGGCAGGAGGAAGCAGCTGGGTCACAAAAGTGCAGACTCCCTGCTCTGTGGGAAAGTGTCTTGGTCAACAACATCTCCCAGTCCTGAACAAATAACTCATCTTTCATTAGTAACAGACTAGGCTAAGTTAAAGGTTTACTACTGAGCTAAAAGCTAAAAGTTTACCATGCTTTTAGCTCTAAGAAAGAAAACATTGTGGCCAATAAATAACTGGATGGGCATTGATAACCTTGAGTATAAGTTTAAGAATCCTTCTGGCGCCAACTAACAGACTAAATGTCCTGTTTCTTTGTACCCTAAATCTTTGTATGTGACTGCCATATCCCACGTGACTGCTAGTTCCTTGGGATGTATAAAAACCATCT
>NW_008335202.1:241840-244328 GCF_000622305.1 Nannospalax galili
TAAAATAAATCATCCTGTTGGGAAGACACAGGTCCCAGAGTTTATTACTATGTCACCGATCAGACCCTCTGCCCCGAAGCCAGCAGGTCCCCTGCTAAGCAAAGCAAACCTGAGTCCCAACAGGTCAGGAAGTGGAATCAACGTAGATGTCCATCAACTGATGAATGGATGATGACAATGTGGTTCACCTAAGCCAAGGAATTCTATTCAGCTATAAAGAAAAATGAATGTATGAAATTTGCAGACAAATAGATAGAACTATAAAATATCAGATTGAATGAAGTAACCTAGGTCCAGAAAGACAAAGTTCATTTTTTTTCTCTTTATGGATTCTAGCTCCAAATCTTTAGATTTTATCTTTATATTTGTTTTATAATTTATGAAAATTTCATACGTACATGAAATTGCATTATATTCAGTTCCCCACTTTCCCCCCATCTACATTTGAACTCTCCCAACACACATCTCCCTCAGCTCGTCTTCTTTAACAAAATAAATCCCACTGTGTCCAGTTTGTGCTTCCATAGATGCATGAGCACGGGATCATCAACTGGAGCATGGAAAACCTACCAGTGATCACACACTCAAATAAATGTGATTGTCTATTCCCCAGCTGCAAACAAGTGTTAACACATGAGTCCCTTCTTTACCCATGCTAGAATTTTGATTGGCTTGACCTTGTGCAGGTGTTGTGTGGGTAACTATCACTGCTGTGAGTTCATGAGTGAAATAACCTTATTGTATCCAGAGGACAGCATTTTAGAGTACTCATCCCCATTCCCTATCTCCTATAATCCTTCTGCCCATTCTTTGGCAGTGTTCCCAGAACCGTATGGGGACAGCTGATCACCTTTCACAGGCATTCAAGAAGAAAAGAATGTACAGGAATAGGGCCTGTCAAGCTCTCAAAGTGTGTTACCAGATGGGGAACCAATGATTGAATACACAAGCCTATGGGGGACATTTCACATTAAGTTCACAAATTATAATTAACATGAAATTTATTGCCTAAAGTCATAATTGAGAAGAGGGAAACAAACACTGTTAACTGAGGAATGAAATAAATGATGACACTTTGGTCCCCGAAAACATAAGTAGAAGTCAGTAGATATTATAGAGAATATTTTATGAATCACTGTGATAGCAAAAATAAAGAAGACAAATACACATGCAAAAATTGTTAATTTGAGTATGCTTAGGTTAATAACTCGATTGTCTCATCAAAAACATGTGAATGAACACACAATTTGGTGTAGTTTTTCCACCATAAAAAATCCTCACCTCTGTCAGATTGGTTTGGAGACAGGACATTGGATGGACTCCATTTGAACATACAGAAGACAAGCGCCAAGAGATGGCAGAGCAAAATATGTTGTGAATAAAAATCACCTATACTTTAGTCAATTATAGAAGACTTATGATAAAATACCCACACACTCTGGGTTTCATTCAGGATCTTTCTGTACTTGATGAACCACTCTGCTGCAGCCTTTCATATACCTGCAGCCTTCTTTCTAACATGGTTTCTCTACCTAGGAACATGTCCTTATATGATATGGTGTCTTTTTCTGTATTGGGGTTGGTTTTCTCTATTTAAGACAGTTCCTCTATATTTATATTTGAGATTAGATACTACTGACAAAAGCCCTCTACCTTCTATAAGCAGCTTTAGAGAGCATTTGGCAATTAAATATGTTTCTCAAGGAACCTTGTTATTGCTTCTTATTTATGCTTTATTTAATACAAATGGAAAACCAATCAATTTTCAGTTGGCATATATCATGGGAAAACGCCATGGAATGGAATAGGGATTAGTGCTGGAGTCCATCTGTTTGTATTCACATGTGAACAAGAGAGCGAGAACAAGTCGCTTCATCTTCATTTGCACTACTTCTTCAGTCTGTGAAAACAACCATGAAGTATACTTATTGAGACTCTTCTGGGATGCTAGGAAAATTCTTGTGCTTATGTAGTTATGGGAAAAGGCACATGTGAAGCATATGACATATCAAATGGCAGTTAATGCTATGCCAGAGAAAGGAAGCATGATGGTGGGAGGTAGATAGTGGTAATAGTGGTAACTTCAAACAAACAAGAGAAGCATGGTCTCATATATAAAAATGAAAAAATCATTTATTTGCATGGAATATTTTTATTTTATCATCCTAATGACAAAATGTCATGTAGATTTTATGAAGAAAGCACATGCTATTCTGTTTAACAGTGTCACTAATGGTAGAGATTAGACTTTGCACTTAGACACTATTTTATTTTTCATCCTCTTGGGTTTAATTTTATTGTGTTTCTTGAGGACAATAAGAGTAAAACAAAGAAGCTTCAATGATTAGTTTAATGTGAAAAGTATAAATTCTTAGGCCAGGACAGTAACAAGGAAAATGTTGAAGTTGAATTCAAATTTATTCTCTATATAAGGTTGCCTTACACTTATGAAATGGATGTGGAATCTATTTTATATATGTATACATAT
>NW_008335202.1:244439-251154 GCF_000622305.1 Nannospalax galili
ATTTTAGTAACTATCATAAGATGTTGATCTTCTAAATAAGGCACAGATTTCTATTACATAGGTTTTAAATTTGTTTATGGTTGCTACTCATTTAATAATAATGTTAATCATATACCTAAAGTCCTTTAATATTATATGAAACACTAAACAAGGCATATTTATTATGACTATTAGCAACTTCTTTTTTCAGATTGGATCTTGCTGGGTATTGTATTCCAGAATGGCCTGGTACTTGTGTACCTTGGGCTCTCCCTGAGCTTGTGGCAATCCTGCTTCTGTGTCTCCTGTGTTCTGGGACTGAAAATGGTTTTGACTAGACCCATTGTATCCAGAATTGATTTTGAGGCAAGAACAATATTTTTCCATGATACATCGTAGTTTTTTGAAAATAATAATCCCATTATGTAGAGCTTTAGCATGTAAGTATGGTCTGGAATAATATATATACTATTTCAGACAGTATCCCATAAGAAGTATAATATGTAAGAAAAATATAATGAAATTATAGGGCAAGTACAAATAGAAATATTTCATGTTGATTACAGATTATATAATCACATAATAAAAACTTTTGTTAAATAGAGATAAGGTAGTATTATTTATAATTTTAATATGTTCAATTTCATGTTAACTAAAAAGTTACAGATTCTGTCCATCACTTTTGCCAACAGAAAGTGATGGTACTGATTTTCTGAATCAAAGAAATGCAAAGAAATGAAAGCAATTTAAAATCATGTTAAAATGTGAATGCAAAAGAGGAAAGAGTTCATAAAAACTGAAAAGGTATATGAAGGATAAAAAGATAGAAAATGACCCAAAACAGTGTATGAGTGAGCTCTAAACCTTTATAAAATTATTTAGCATCACAAACATATTAGCAAGAATAGCAATGAATGTAGATTTTATGCAACTCAAAGAGGAGTCAATATTAAGTCACAGCACTTTTCTGTGGAACTGGGGTAGAATGATAGATCCCTGAAATAGATTAAGAAAGTAAGGGAGTCTAATACGTACCTGCAAGAATTTCAATAAATTAGATAGCTGTTTGGAATTTGTGAAAATTTGTTAAATTGTTATATACTAAAGGTTAGGAAGAGTTTTAGGGGAAAATGATCAAATATGGACTTTCACTAATAATCGGCATAAATTTCAAAATAAATATTTTATATAATCATAGCTGTTGGATTGAAAATACATAGTAATTGCAGGTATTAGCAAAAAATTTTAGTATTTGAAAATAAAACAATATCTCTTAAAATGATGCATAAACAGAAAAATGATGTTTCAAAATACATTTACAGGGTATGTAGAAAACATTTTTAAATAAACGAAATGTTTGTGCTTTCTTTGATAAAAATTCTTGCCATGAAACAAAAATATAACTTTCTAATTTTTCATTTTAGTGTATTTCATTTTTAAGGTATAAAATGATTTGTCACACATTTCATTCAAGAAGTTAAATTCAACAAGCCTAAAGTAATCAGACAAAGAAGAGAGAATCAATATACCAAAGCTAACTAAAATGCCTCAGAATGGGAAGGTTTGCAGACATTGAGAGCCTTCACACATAAGGGTATTAACTCATGAAGATTTTGTTAACTTGATAAATTTACAGTTTATCAGGTTTAAAACACTACCATATTCCAATAACAATCTTGCTCATATACTGAGCTGAAGCTCATCATCTCAGAGATATAAAGGACAAAGAGATTATTAAATATTAAGCTATTAAGTTAAAGCTAAAAAGAGCAAAAAATACACAAGAAAGTATAATTTTGTTTGCATTTGTCATATGTAGTGAAACAGTCACAAGTTTTAATGGAGAAGAACCTACACATGAGTGTCAACATTTGCTAAGGTTTTTCTCTTCCTTTGTGACCAAATATTTCCCAAATTGTCATCAACATTAGCATACTCATTTGCCTATAACTTAATTTTATTTTCACAATTTTCTCTTAATCCAAATTGACCTAATGGCTACATTAATTTTCAGCTCTATGTGTTTTGTAGATCAAATGAGAAGAAAACAAATTTTAAAACACCAGCTACTATTCTTTAAATAAAAGCATTTAAGCTTTTAAAAAATACATTATGGATGTCAGTTTTCTACTGTTAACAGTCAATTGTGATTACTGCCTTAAATGCATTTTCTTATCAATGAACTTGGAATTATTATTTGTCTTGCATGGATGAGAATATTGAGATTAATTCTTTCAGTGACTTTCAGTGATTGTCAGCTAACAAGCATTTTCATATGTATGAGTTTTAAAACTGTTATCACTGTGCAAAGTTATTTTCCTCATGACATAATCATGTAAAATTTCAGTATGCCTGAAACATTATATAAGTTTAACAAGTACAAACACATTTTTGTACTAATGTATATTTCATTTTATTTTTTTAGATTTTATCTATTACTTTTTTTTAATGTGTATGCTTGTATTGCCTGCATGTAGGTAAGTGCACCCATGTCATGCAATGCCCGTGGAGGACAGAAGAGGCCATTGGATCCCCTGGAACTGGAGTTACGGACAGTTGTTAGCTGCCATGTGGGTGCTGGTCTTCTGCAAGAGCAACCAGTGTTCTTAACTGCTGAGCCATCTCTCCAGCCCCCATTTCCTCATTTTAAATTTTGACCCAAACCTCTAAAATTGCATTACTGGAAATGTCTAAGAATATGTTTCTGTAAGGGAAACTGCACATACTATAAAGAAGGCTTTCAATTGCTTTTATGGAGACAGAGTCCAATGAAGGGCTCAGTAGGAAACAGTGAAGAGTTTAAAGGCCTAGCAATCCTGTCATCTTAATTACTTGGATCCCTTCATTTTCTCTATGACCCTAATGAGAGAACTTTTCACTTCCTTGTTTCTGAGACTGTAAATGAGTGGGTTCAGCATGGGGATCACAATGGTGTAAAATACAGAAGCCACTTGATCCTTTCCCAATGAATAGGACTTGGCTTTAAATAAGTAAAGATCATAGTACCATAAAAGATGGTGATTCCCAGGAGATGAAAGGCACATGTGGAGAAGGTTTATTGCTTTCCTGAAATCGAACTGATTTTCAAAATTGTAGAGAATTGGTGCATAGGACACAAATACAGTGATAAAAGATACTAAAAGAGTGGAACCAACAAAAATAAATATGATTTCAATGTCATATGTGTCATTGCAAGACAGTATTAAAACTGGGGATGTGTCACAAAAAATTATGGACTATATTGGAGTTGCAGAAATTCAGTGTACTCATGCAAAGTACATAGACACAGGAATCTACAGCTCCAATCATGTAAGACCCAAAGAGGAGGGCATGGCAGCGCTTTGAGGACATAAGAATTGGATAGTGTAGGGGATTGCAGATAGCTATATAGTGATCAATGGCCACTGATGTGAGAATAAAGCATTCAGCACCTGCCAGGAGGACAAAAAAATACATCTGACTGAAGCAGCCCATGAAAGAGATAGTCTTGAGGAAGAAGACATCATGTTCTCTAAGGTTTTAGGTGTGACAATAGTTGAGTAACTGAGGTCCAGGAATGACAGGTGGGTGAGAAAGAAATACATCGGGGTGTGAAGCTGGGCATCGAGACGAATGAGGAAATCATCCTTGTGTTCCCTAGCACAGTAACCAGGTATATCAGGAAAAACAGCACAGAGAGGACCAGCTGGGCCTCCTTGGAATCTGTCAGTCCCATGAGGATGAAGTCATCGGGTTCAATTGTGTAATTCCAGGTGTTCATAGTGAACTGCCCTGAACTGTTGAGAAATCAAAGTTGATATTATACTGAATGGCTTAGAAAAACGTTTGGTTTATTTGTTGATTCTAGTATTTGTATAACTAAGTTGTTATATACAGTACTTGGCCATAAAAATTATGTATCTTAAAAAATCCTTATAGCTAAAGTGACATTTGAATATGATATAACATAGGGTCAGTGGTTTATAGTGCCGTGGTTATCACTTTCACCTCATGCACAAACTGGGAGGAAACAGGGTCGTAGGCTTTGGGTGCTGAAGAGATGGCTCAGGGGTCATAGCATTAGCTGCTCTTGCATAACACCCAGGTTCAAATATGGAGGCCAAGAAACATCTGAACTCCACTTCCAGGGGATCTGATGTCCTTTCCTGTCCACCAAGGGCATTGCATGACATGGATACACTTACATACATGCAGACAATATATGCAAACACATAAAATAAAAATAAAATATTAAAAAAACCAAAGGGTACTATTCTTAATGTTCTCCTTTAATATCGCATTTACCCTAGCTGAGATGTTACAGTGTAATTCCACTATTTTCCATTAATTTTAGAGTGACCTGCTGTGAAGATCTAGTAACAAGTGAGTTCATTGCAAGTATATGCTGACTGCATGATTTTTTTCACTATGGCTTGACCCCAAACAGTGTGTTGCTGACCCTGAATTCCTGTTTATAATTAGTTCAGTAAACACAGATAAAATCTTAGGCATACAATGAACTACAAGAAATCAGTTTTAATATATGCTACAGTTTGTTTTTGTGTAGTGGCCATTAAAACTAATTACACAGAAACTTAACTTTTTTTCAGGGCTTTAATTGGCTACATGAAGACATAATTATTCATGAGACTTGCTGTTTTTCCTAACTAACTGTTAAAACCCAATTGTAAATTTGATCATTGCTTGGAGACTTTCCCTTTCAACACTCCATTTCCATTCCACAAATCCTAATATCACTTGTGTAAGTGCCAAAAGATATATGCACAGATATTCCTTTAAGAAAGCTTCTGTTTCATTTTAACTAATGAAAAACATTAACATTTTAGGAATATTTACTGTCAGTCAAAGTTGTTAGGAAACAAAGTGCAAAACAACTTCTCATATCACCAGCCTAAAAATTGGGTTAAGTCCCATTTTTTCTTACAAATATGAGGAAACACATCCAAGGATCCAAAAACGTCTTTATTGTTGCATTTGTTTTTATTTAGAGTATTATTCCAAAAATTTTGTCCATTCATTTCTTTTTAAATCAAATCAACCTAGAAATTTTACTTATCTTAATCAAATGGAAAGTTTCACAGAACTTTGTGATCCAAAAGGATCCCAGGAAGCTACTGCAAATATAAGTAGAGCTAGCTCTGTCTTATCTCTCTGCCTGGAGCATCTCAGGAAAGAGAACTGAGACTCCTGCAACATAAATAAGGTCAGCCTCAGCCTCAGCCTCAGGGGAACATTTCTCAGCAAAACTATTAGACTTTCAAGGACCAAAGCTCCAGGGCTGATACCACAGCTTTTTGCTTTTTTTTTCCTTTCACTGGGAGCCTGAAAATAAAGACCACAATCACTGTGTCTTCTCTCAGGTGCACTAAAATGAACATATATGCACATGCATTTATATATTAGACAATTAATAAACACATATGTTCATGAATTATAATATTTATAAAATACAGTGCTCAAATAAGGATATTTTAAACTAGTCTGAAGAGAGAGATGTCTCAGAAAGAAATGTGGTTATCAATAGCACTCTCAAGGAAGAGACGGCAAATTCTTCACCAAAAATCATTAAAAATTCATCAGGAGTGAAATGTGTTCAGTAAAAATAAAATAATACAGAAAAACTGAAAGAACTAAATGAAAGTAATGCCATTTTGTGAATATAGTTGTAGTCATTCCTGCGTGTGCTGAAAAATTTTGGACATTTGGTTACAGAATTTCATAAATATTCTATATTTTCAATATCTTCTGTCTATTTCACAGTGAAAATTTAAATATCATGACCTGTCTCATGTTAAACTTTGATACACCCTGCAATTTCATGTTCTCTGCATTGGCTGAGTCCCATCATTCTCAAGTGAACTGACAATTCAAAAGCTGATAAACACAATTTGAGGCAGTCCAGGGATGGCCAATACTCTGTTCAGTGTTGATGACATCATCTGCTTCATCAGCTAGTGACACTGTGAAATGTGATTTATACACTGTGTGTACCATATTTTATGTTATTTTATTTTTTAATATTTTATTATTTTTATTTTACATGTGTGAGTATATTGCCTGTGCATAGGTAGGTGCACCCATGTCATTCAGTGGCCGTAGATGTAAGAAGAGGGCATCAGATTCCCTGGAACTGGAGTTATGGACAGTTGTTAGTCATCATGTGAGTGCTTGGAACTGAGACCAGGTCCTCTGCAAGAGCAGACAGTGCTCTTGAGTCATCTCCACCGAGTCATCTTTCTAGCACCAATGTTTTATATTTTTAAAAACTAAATACTGAACGATAAAAACAATTCCAAAGCTAGTAAACATTTCTAATTAATTTAATGATGCAAAGTTCTCTTTATATGTATACAGTTAGGTCGAATGCTTTTGTTAGAAAAAAACTGAAAAGGATCTACTGTTAGGGTTCCAAACAGCAGCAGCTTTCCCCCTCCCCAACAGGGACCTACAGACTTTGGAGCCCGAAAAAGGGAACTGAGCTGATAAGCACCTTGACCTTTGAAGTCAAGGGAAACAAACTCTGCTGAGAAGCAGGATGCCTTTCCTCTGATCTCCAAAGATAAGATAAGCAGATTCTACCTGATAACCAGAGATTTTAGAAGCTGTTTATCACAACAAGCTTTTCTCTTATCTTAAGAGAGAAAAAGCAAACACTTCCAAACCCTAATCCCAGGTTGGCAGACTGAATGGAGCCAGGCTTTTCCTGCTTCCCCCCCCCCGATTTCTCCCCCAAACA
>NW_008335202.1:251223-266287 GCF_000622305.1 Nannospalax galili
CTTCTACACCCTAAAGCCCCCATATATAAAGTCCCAGCTCACAGCCTGTGGGCTGACATCTTTCCCTTCCCTGCCCTTCCCTGACATCTTTCCCTTCCCTGACATCTTTCCCTTTCCTGAGGGAAACGTGTCCCATGTGAAATAAAGCTGTATCCCACTGAGAATTCCATCTGTGCCTCATCCATCCACTCGTGCTCTCCATCCGCTCACTCTCTCCAACATTTTAACCTATCATCTACTATATGATTTTTTTTAAAAAGGCTGAATTTACCATTGGAGATAATTTTCCTGAGATGATCAAGGAAAGGAAGCATAGGACTGTTTACACAGTGAGAATCACAGTATAAGGTTCTGAGAGTCTGCATTAATTCATGATAAAATTAATTTTCCTATAGGTATAAAACTAAGTCCTTCAGGAAAGTGTGCTCATACCCCAGAATGTCAGGCACTGTTTTTTTGGTGTGGTAAGGATGCCACTTTTGCATGTTTTATGCCTTTATAAACATTTTTAGAGATCATGTTATTAATTAAAAGAATATCAATTGATGCTGACAGACAAGGTAATTTGGACATTTAAAAACCAGCATACAAGCATGTATAAAACAGGTGATCTTAAAGTTTAAGTTAAATTAGAGGCTCAGAGTGACTCTCTGTATGAATCTCTCACTGCACTGGACATCTCGGTTCCTAGACACATTGAACAAGGTTTATTTGAACCATTTTTTTCATACAGTGTTGACCAGGTATAGAACTGTCCATGATGACAATGGAAGCTCTGTACTAGTGCTGTGTCATAGCAGTAAATGAAGGCTGTGCAGAGATTTTAATTGATGCACTTTAAATGATAATGCACATTATTGCCTATCCTAGAACAATTTAATTTACGATTTCATAATTTTATGTTCCCTCTTTCACTTTCTCTTGTCCCCTCTCTTTCTCTGCCTCCCTACTCTTTTCCTGAATTATTTTTGAGATATTGTATTAGCCACTTTTCTGTTTCTTGTGATAGAAACACTGACCAAAGCAATTTATAGAAGGAAGAGTTTATTTGAGGTTACGGTTCCAGGGGAATTACAGTCCATCATGGCAGGGAGGCATGGTGGCTGGAGGTGCCTGGAGCAGGAGCAGCAGAACCTAAGCTCTCACATCATCATGCAGGCACAGGAAGCAAAAAGCTGCTTGAGATCTGGCAAGGTTGAAGAGCTCTCTAAGCCCACCCCCAGTGATGTGCTTCCTCCAGGATAGCCACACCTTCTAAAACCTCCCAAAACAGCACCATCATCTGGGGATAAAATGTCCAACTTCTTGGAGCCTATGGGGAACATTTTTATTCAAACCACCACAGATATTATATTCATTGTTTTAGCTTTTATTTGATGTGTTTCTTTTACATTCCTATTTCACTGTGAGGTTTTTCTATGTGTGATGTACGTTGATCATATCAATGTTCCCTAAGTCCTTCTAGTGCTTTGCTTTCTCCCTCCTACTGGTCATCACAATCTTGGAAAATAGTTCCCCTGTAAATTTCATACTGGATTCATTTTCTAGTTTCTATCTATGACAGAAAAGATGTGCCATTTAGCTATGAGAGTCTACCTAATTTCACTGAATGTAGTGACCTCTACAACCATTTGTATATTTATCATGATAAGCACTGAGGGTGAATCTCTTATCTAAAGAGTACTATCTGGGTTAGGAGAACATTCTTAAGATTTTATCCTATGTAATTAAGATTAAGTCCATATAATCTAGAGAATGTGGAACACAGAAAACAATAACAAAAATTTAAAATAACTTGGAAAGAGGTCGCATTAATATGGTGTTTTCCTTAGCTCACCTATGGATACAAAGCCACATGGTTACTGTTTGCCTGTGATGAGTCTTGAGGAGAGAGAGAATATTCTGTCGCTTAGAGAGAAGCATGCTTGGAGAGGCTAGGCAGAAGCCACCCAGGGCTCAGAGATTATTGCTGGAGAGGAGATGGAAAGAATCCCAAGAGTCAGGGGTGGTATGACCACAAGGAAACAATTTTCTAGGCTCTGGGAATTTGCTCCTATAAATTTACGGCAATGGTGACAGCATGCACAAAACCCATGCCAACTCAAAACATACACAAACCTGGCATGAAAGTATGGAAATGAGTTAGAAGCCCCAACATTAGCTGAGGAACTATTTGGCAGCTGATCACTGATGGGTGAATGAAAACTGATCTTCTTTAAAGGAGTGACACTAGATAGGCTGACCAGAATCACAGGAGGATCTACTCACACTGAGGGACATTTGGGGACACAAACTTTACTTGATAGGCCTTACCATGTATGGCACAATGCATGATATTCTTTGGGTGGGTATAGGGGAGTGGAAATAGGGGCAGGGTGGTCTAAATTCTATTTATGATTAAGATGTATGAAACACAAAAATTCAATAAAAATATATATTGTAAAAAAAAAAAAACATAAAAGACTCAATGGAGCATGAATCTCCAGACTCCTGAGCAGACTGATCCTTCCTTAGCGGCTGCTCACTGACAGTAGCTTGTCTTGTACCTGGAAATCTATCCTTTGCTCTGGGTTGGGATATGTGTTTTCGCAAGACTTTGTCTTAGGCTGCTGGGAATTTGTCTATGCTCCCAGGTCCAGCCATATCATAGCGTCATTTCCCATTGTAGCTGGCCAGCATTGGAGATACATAACTTGAAAACTTTGTCTCCTCTAGAAACAAGTGTACACTCCAGATAAAACAACATGTTAAGGAAAAAAGTCACCATGGAAGCATGGCATCACCTCCTTAGTCTGATATAAGAAATGTATTAAACTTATCACATAGCAATAGAGCCCGTGTTGGAGTTGCCTCCATCTCTGTGATGCCATTAGGAATCCAGGAAGGTGAATATGAAAACAGTTGGGATAAGAGGATTGGGATGTCTGACTGACTGCTTGTAACAAGGAAATTGTAGGAGTGAGGCGATCCCCTGAATGTTACAGGGACATTTTATAGGTGTCACCATTTTGGTTTATGCCATGTGGTTGCATTAACTAAGATGTTGGTGAAATTACATGGTTACCACCATATTGATAATGTCACTAATCAAGATTTGGATCAAGTCGTATGTATTTAGCAATCTTGATGACTTTGTCAGCCAAAAGGAAGATAAAGTCACATGATTATTATTTTTTTAACCTGTGATAAACTCAGTTTCATGTTAAAATAAGCCCATTCCCCATCAGGGCATGCATTCTCATAGGATCTATGTGTTATGTAGACCAGTCACTTCTTTTTTGCTTTTAAAAAAACACACACACACACAAAAACCATGAGTTAGGTTAGTACAGGTATAGCAGGAGAAATTACCCTCAGGTACATGGGCACAAAATAGCAAAACAGAGAGGCATAAGGAGTAATACCATAATCTCAACCAAAAGAAAGGGAGTCCATGTGTCTTCCCACCAAATGGAATTGTAAATAGCAAAGAATTTCATTTAGATCTTGTTCACATGTGCTGTGGGCAACAAGCTACTTCTGGGAAAGGAGTGGGAAGGGGTGCCCAAGACCCGAGATGGTGCTATTGCTTTGGTGTCACATGGAGAAACTGGGAAGGGGAACAACATGTCCTACCTGAGCATGGCATGGGTTGAGATCAGACATATCTGTGACCTTCTGCATTTGAGGCAATCAAATCCTTTAGAAACCATTTTTTTAAAAAATAGTTAAACCATTAAACCTTATTTAAAACCTTAGTAGCCTTGTGTAGCACTTTTCCTCAGTCAGAAAAGCAACAGCCTGGGGAATAGGTAGTCTAAGGTGGTGGTATTTGGCTTCCACCTTTATGGTCAGGGGCCTGTAAGCCTAGCCATATACCATGACCCTTTGCTTATTCTCCTTCTTTTTTCTACATCTGACTCAAAAGTGTCCCATGTTCTTTCAGGGATCAGCAGTGGAAATGAAATGAAGAGAATCCTAGCTTTTAATATCTTTTTTTTCCTCCTAGGTAGTCAGAATACCATGAAAACTGCTTATTATAGTCCAAAGACAGAACGGATCAGGAACACTCTTCTTTTATCCTCAGAAGCCTTCTTGGATATCAACATGTTAGTCACTGAAAATGTTACTGGAATTTGGGGGACTACCTTCATGGTTGCCACATAATAGCAGAGAAACTGGGGTCCCTTAAGAGGATCATTGTCTGATTAATAAAGTTTTTAGGAATAGACTTAAACAGAAATGGAGGACAATTTTATTAAAGTTTAAAACAAAAGGCCCCAGGGCAGGCAAGCTGTAAACCTCGGCAACTGTCTGAAGGAGGGGAATGGAGGCGAGGAGGGAAAAAGTCATGCTATTTGAGTTACTGGTGTAGAGGTCTACCACATGATCGTTATTCCTGCCCAACTGGAATGTTAGGTGTCCACCAAAGGCAGAGATTCTGGCTTCTTATACAGGACTTTTCCCATTGGTTTATGGAAAAGTTCCTTATTTATTTATTGTATGTCTGGAGTCAACACTAACTGAATAGATATGAAAGCTGTTAGATACAACAAAAATTCCAGGATAAGCATTAAGACTCCGCTGGCCCAAATAAGACATGCCTTTCCATTCTGTACAATGAACTGTGCTAACTGCTGTAATCCAGCTGCCAACCGTATTGTGAAAATGGGTAGTGCGGCTCTGAGCCTTGGTAGAGAAGCTTCCTTTGTAACAGTTAGTGGAGAGACGTCTAACTGGTGGAAGCATTGAGAATAAGAGACTGTTTCATGCTGAGCCCTAGACTGAACATCAAACCACTCCCCTCAAGGATCTGGGAACATCCTGGAAGAAAAGACACAAAGAATATAAGAGCCAGGGAAGGAGGGGTGCTGTAAAAAACTGTTTCCTGCCTGTGACCTGGCTCTCATCCTCATGAGATCAGAGCTTCTGTGGTTACATTTACAAGATCAAGTGCATCAATATTCCTTCATGGGTGGGAAGGAGGGTTGAGAGGCTTCACCTGATAGATGTAGGGCATAGATGATGAAGGTGTTTTACGTACATGTATGAACTTGTCAGTGAATGAATAAAGGAACAGGTTAATTTTTTAATAATTTAGTAATTCAAAATTGTTTATTTTAAAAAATGTTATTTATTGTTTTTATTTTATGTGTATGCATGTATTGCCTGCATGTAGGTAAGTGCACTGGTGTTGTGCAATGCCTGTGGAGGACAGAAGAGACTGTTGGATCCCCTGGAACTGGAGTTACAGACAGCTTTAGCTGCCATGTGGGTGCTGAGATTCAAACCCGGGTTTTCTGCAAGAACAGTGTTCTTAACTGCTGCGCTCTCTCTCCAGCCCCTAAAATTGTTTCTTTTAATGGCTAGAAAGTAGGAAATAGCCCATAACTCTGAAACAGTTTAAGGCATATTCAAGATGAGCCATGACCCAAAACAGTGAATGTGTCAGTTGTAAACAAGCATCGACTTATTATTTCTACTCATAAGCATAAAAACAGTTCTACTAACAAATATACATCTTTTTCAACAAAAATGTTAAAGCAAAATTAACTCATAATACTATGGTATTGATGCAGGATAAGGCCTGTCTTTGAAAAGACTGAGAGACTAGGAGAATACCATACAAACTTAGAGGATTTGATTAAATTTATTTATCATTAATTTTAAATTTGTGAAAAAACAATAAACAATTAAGTAGTAAAGAAGAGCACAGTACTTGGTTTTAAACACCAGGAAATAATTCAGGAAAGAAAACTAAGTGTAATTTTGCCCTAATAATCAGCACAAATTTTCAAATTGAGTAATTTATTAATTCTTATTGGCTGAATTTAAACAATCCAATTAATAATTGTTACAGGGGTTTGCAATGAAAATTAAAAACTTTGAAAATGGAAGTGTATTGGTAAAATAGCATTTAAATACAGGAAGACAAACTCAAACTGAGTAACATTATGTGTAGATCAAATCTGAAAAATAAAGAAAATTTTAGTAATTCTGATCAAAGATTTTCAAAAATTTTTAATTAATAACCACACGGTTAGAAGAAGCATTTCATTACAGCATTAACATATTCAATAACAGTTTTCAGAGCAAAGATGCATCTCTTTCAACAGTGGCTGTACATTTTTAGGTTGAATTAATACAGTAATATTGAACTCAGTATA
The DNA here is from genome assembly GCF_000622305.1 of Nannospalax galili. NCBI lineage: Eukaryota > Metazoa > Chordata > Mammalia > Rodentia > Spalacidae > Nannospalax > Nannospalax galili. The sequence continues at coordinate 257,370 of NW_008335202.1, forward strand.
AACCCTGTAAGACATAAAATTGAGTATGGATATAGTCTTCAGGTAGATTTCAATAGTAATGGTTTTCACCTCTACTAATCAACATGAAGCAAATTTTTGTGCTTCTTCCTCAAATATAATTCATTTTTTAATTTGTTAATTTTTTTGTATGTATTTCACACAGAACATGCCAAACAATCTTATTCATCTATATACCCACTTCCCAAATGGTGCCCTCCCATAGCCCCCCCACCACTGAAACCCATATACTCTGTCATCCCTGTTACTGTCCACTGTGTTGTCGGTGCCCCTAGCCGTTCCCCAGTGCTTGTCTATCTGCTGAATCTAGTCAGCCTATCTAGAGTTCCTTGTTTTAGGAAGATCAACTCTTCCTCATCTAGCACCAATCAGTTGCCAATATTCCTTTAGATAAGATTGGGATCTGCTGCTCGTTTTCCCAGTTCTATGTTGGGTTACTGCATGGGAGTCTCTTGGGTCACCCTGGCCAAAAACTCAAAGGAAGGTATCTCCTGTCTGTCATTGTTTCTTAAGAGTCCATGTGTATAGCTAAAGGCTACAGAGAAAGAAATAATGATCAAAGATTATTACATGCAACAAAATACAAATTAATTGTCAGTTCTCAGACTTAAAGTGCTTATTTTTTTATATTTTATTTATTCTTTTTATTTTACGTATATGAGTGTATTGCCTGCATGTATGTGAGTGCACCTGTGTCATGCAATGCCGCAGAGGTCAGATGAGGGAGTCAGATTCCCCTGGAACTGGAGTTCAGGACGGTTGGTAGCTGCCATGTGGGTGCTGGGAATCGAACCCAGGACCTCTGCTCTTAAATGCTGAGCCATCTCTCCAGCCCCTTAAAATGTTTATTAAAAGGTGATAATCACCCATGAACTCAAGTTCCAGTGCCTACCAGCACAAGATCTGCATAAGACTGAATCTATCAACACTCTATCACTGGGGTCCAGGTCTTATCAGGCCCCACCCCTCCCTGAGGAGCCTCAGGTTGCTGGGGAAGAGGAGTTACAGTCTTCTGTGGTAACTACTGGTAAAATGTCCTTGTTTATGCTGCTAAGTCCCTACTCATACTCATGCTTTCTACACTAAATGTTGCAGGCCACAAACAAATCAAAAAGAGATTTAAGCAGGACAGGGACAAGTTGAGAAGGTGAGGGATTCCTGAAAGAGAAAAACAGAGGATAAAGGAGAATATGACAAAGCAAGTTGTGTGTGTGTGTGTGTGTGTGTGTGCTAAATGAAATGATGAAGAAAAATTTTTTGTAAATAATAAAAGGGTATGTGAATCATTTAATAAAAACTATTAAACTCACAAAATTGTTTGCATAGTAGACAGTAAAGCACTTACCCAAAGCTACTTGATAAATTGCATATGACGCAGGGTTTAAATGTTAGGCAACCGCATATTGATAAATGTTTCAGGGATATTACTGAAGGCATATTTTTGATACAGGGTCCCAGCTAGCACAAGGTGGTCACCACTAATTATGTGGCAGAGGTGTTACAGGAAAATCAGAGACCAGCAGCCAAAGTAAGGTGGAGTGGGTTTTAATTTTATGCTAGTGGACTGACCCACTGATCCTTCCATAAAAGAGCCAGTACCCCCTTCAGTGAGGAAGTACAAGTAAATTAATGTGAGGAAGTACAAGTAAAAGGCAGAACAGCACATAGGTGGCAATTAAGTAAAAGGTACATGTGATAATTAAGCAAGGTAACTATGGCCACAGGGGTTACAAAGACTTCCTTCCAGATCCACCATAGGGGGCAGGATGGAGGAAGACTCCTGCTCACCTCCCTCATACCTCTCTCAGCATTTCCTAAACTTTGGGGAACAAGGCTCTATCCTGGGTAACCACTGGAGGTGGGGAAGACTCAGCTTATCTCCCTATTCTTATCTCTTGTCTAGGAGTTCTTCCTACTCCAAAGTTCTTAATTACCATTTCCATTATAGAGGTAACCTTGACCTTGTGAGTCTCCAGATTCTGCTTCCTCCAATGATGAGGTTACAGGCATGTGTTACCACACGACTTATGGATTCAGAAGAAAGAAGCACATGAGTGTCAATATTAGTTTCTGTGCTTCTTTCTTCAAAACTTTAAAAACTTTTCAAACTGTTGGCCAACATTAAACATATGCCATTTTCCTATAACTTAGTTATATTTTGTTCATTTATAGTCATGTGAAATTTATAACTACTGGTTTTATCTGTTTATTAAAATAATGGAAAATAATTTGTGAAATGATGAATGTTCCTCAAGAAAACATATTTTGGCCTAGTGTGATGGCACATGCCTTTAATCCCAGCACTTGAGAAGTAGAGGCAGGCAGATGTCTGTGAGTTCAAGGTCAGCAAGGTCTACAAAGTGAGTTCTAGGTCACCTAGGGGTATAAGGAGACCATGTCTCAAAGAGATCTATAATAGTAATAAAGACATTTTGCATTAAGCATTACAGTAACCCAAGTGTTATAAGGAAAATTGACAGTATTTGTAATACTTTCCTTCAATGCATTATATCTACACACTTATCAAACAGACTTGGAATTAGTCTTTATCTTTGTCATTGGAGGAAATTTTATAACTTCATTACTTATTAAAGATTGTATGGTTATTATTTTATATTATGAAAGTAATAACTTCTGAAATTGTTGTCACTGTGCCAAAATTGTTTCTCATACTACAAACATATAAAATTTAAGTATGTGTTACACCCAGATCTCGCAACCCCCAATGACCACCAAGCAGTCCAGAGTGTGTGCAACAGCAAAGAGCCTTTATTTGGGCTTAAGCTCGGGCCCTCAGATTTCGCTGATGCAGTGGACCCGTTCTGAGAGCCCCAAACCAGTGTGGGGAAAGCTTTTTATAGGGAGTTTTGCTGAAGCCAGATGCACTTTAAAATGATTGGATGGTCCTATGTTCTAAATACAGGGAGGATTTTTATTGGTAGGGGCTGTCTTTAGGGCATTGGAATATGCTGACTGTTATCTGTAGGGCCAGAAGATTCTGTTTCTACCTTATAAGGTTTTTACATGCCTGGGCTTGCTTAATCTATGGCTTTCTGGGTGGGAGGGTGGAGGTAGCAACTGGAGATTTACAACATGCCTGGGCTTGTCCGGGCTTGCCTGAAACAGCTAGCCAAAATGGAGTCAGTGTATTTTGTATTTTGACTCTTCACTCCCCCCTAGAGATATGGCAGGGGTTAAATCTTTAAGCCAAGCAAATAATAGAAGCAGAAAGAAGTGGTTAGATGAGTCAGAGTCCCACATATGCACAAAATATTATTTAAGTTTAACAATTGCACATGTATACTTCTATTAAACAGAGTATGTAGACCATGGGATTAACACATTCTCAAAGATCTGCAAACATGTTTATATAAAGGTAACCCCACTTACTTATAAACAAGGCTTTCAATTGTTTTTGAGAGAAATAGATCAAAGAAGTAATCAATATGGAAAAAAAATGAGGATGCATATTAAAAACTTAGCATCACTGTTAGGTGATGGAGCCCTTTCTCTTCTGCAGGACTTTACTGACAGCACTTTTCACCTCTCTATTTCTGAGACTCTAGATGAGTGGATTCAGCATGGGGATCACAATGGCATAAAAAAACAGAAGCCACTTGATTCTTTTCTAAGCAGTAGGACTTACTTGGTTTTAAATAAGTGAAGATCAGAGTGCTGTAAAACACAGTGACTCCTAGGAGATGAGAAGCACAAGTGGAGAAGGTTTTTTGCTTTCCTAAAGTAGAATTGATTTTCGAAATAGTAGAGAGAATGGATGCATAAGAAAAAGATAGTGTGATAAGGGACACCATTAGAGTAAAACCAGCAAATATGAATATGATGGTTTCAGTGCTGTATGTGTTGTCACAGGACAGGACTAAAATTGGGGATGTGTCACAAAAAAAGTGGTGGATGACCTCAGAGTTACAGAAATGCAGTCTGCTTATGTGGAACCCTCCTCCTCGGCCCTCTCCCCTGGACTCCCTAGACCCCTGCCCCTATTTAGGACTAACTGCTCTTTGCGCTTCTGTAAATCACTTGGCTTGAGGGAACCAGAGGGACAAACTGCACGGTCTCCATTTTGACTGCTGATGCCTCCATTTTCGTGATGTCTCATGGTCATAGACTAGGCAAGCCTGGGCATGTCCAGGGGGCCTGGGCAGGTTTGAGGCCTTATAAGTAATAAACAGGGTCCTCTAGCCCTGAAGATAACAGTCAGCACATTCCACAACCCTGAGGGCAGCACCCACCAATGAGAGGCCCCCAAGACTGTAACCAATCAATTCAAAAGTATGTTGGCATGCGTGGGTTCTTTGGACCAATCAAAATATAACTCTGTCATTCCCCTCCTCCCTTTGTCTGAAACCTATGAAAAGCTCCCTCCCCCTGCAATTGGGGCTCTCAGACAAACCTACCAAGTTAGTTTGGTCTGAGACTCCGAGCTTAAGCCTGAATAAAGACTCTTTGTTCTTGCATGCTCTCTAGACTCCATGGTAGTTCTTGGGGATCCATTCTCTGGGTACAACATTTGGGAACTTGTCCGGGATCCCCAAGACCCCCACTGGATCCCAGAGTGCAGAGTCTACCTGATCCAATTGGTGAGTGTCTCTTGTCTTTGTGTCTTTCATTCCTGCATGCTTCTGGTTTGGTTTTTGGGCCCAGTTTCAAGATTGCCTGTTGGAGGTCTAGGTGGAAGTGCTGGAAGGCCCCAGGCCATGGGACTCGGGAGACATCCTGGACCCACCTGATAGGGATTAGATTCCCTTGGTAGACTTGGAAGGACGGAGTGGGTCACGCCCGCCAGAAGGCGAGAGGCCATCATCTTATTTTCAGTTTAAGGTGCCAATTAACCATGTGTTATTTTTCTGTGTGTTTATGCTTTTTGTTGTGTTTGTGACTCTTACTGTGTTGGAAGAAATGGGACAGAACCAAGTAACTCCTCTCAGCCTTTTTCAGGATCACTTCTTGGAACTCAAAGTCCAGGCTGATAGCCTGGGGTTAGGAATGAAGAAAGGGAAGCTCTTTGTGTTTTTCTGGAATGAATGGCCAACTTTTGGAGCTAGCTGGTCTGAAGAGGGAACGTTTGACCTGCCTACCATCTACAGAGTAAAGGATATAATTTATGGCCATCCAGGCCACCTTGATCAGGTCCCTTACATCACGACTTGGCAGGCTATGGTGGAGGAGCCTCCAAAATGGTTAAAGCCATTCCTTCCTCCTCCCCCCACTGGTTCAAAGCCGACTGTCCTTGCCCTACATGAGGATGAGTGGCAGAGAAATGAAACTAAACCCTCTGCCCCCCTCTACCCTGTCTTGCAAGGAGGCACAGGGGAAGAACTCCTGCTTGAGCCACCCCCCTATCAGGCTGTTCCACAAGCAGAACCTCAGGACGTTTCAGGGGAGGTGGAGGCAGCCCCACTCCGGGAGGCAGAAGGGCACCCTCTGCAGACACAGAGGAGAGTCCAAAGGGGGCAGCCATGGCTGGTGGCAGACTCTACTGTCCTACCTCTCTGGGCTGTGGGGCCACTCACTGAAGCAGGGGACCAGCAGATGCAGTATTGGCCATTTGCAACTAGTGACCTTTACAGTTGGAAGTTACAGACAGCTAAATTTTCTGAAAAGCCTCAAGGTCTAATTGATTTGCTAGAATCTGTTTTGTTCACCCACCAGCCCACTTGGGATGATATTCAACAGCTTTTGCAGGTCTTGTTCACCACTGAAGAAAGAGACTGGATCCAGGTTGAAGCCCACAAGCTGGTCCCTGGGGTGGATGGGAATCCCACCACCAATCAGGCCCTGATTGATGAAACCTTCCCCCTGGTTAGGCCGAATTGAGACTTCAATGTGGCTGAAGGTAAGGAGAGGCTTCAGGTCTACTGCCAGACTCTAATGAGGGGTTTCTGGGTGGCTGCAAGGCAACCAACCAATTTGGCCAAGATCAGTGATGTGCAGCAAGGGAGGGTAGAATCACCCACAGCATTCTTAGAAAGGATCCTTGAGGCGTTCCATACCTATACCCCAATGGACCCGGAGGCACCCGAGAATAAGAATGCAGTGATCTCGGCGTTCGTGAACCAGTCAGCACCCAATATTAGGTGAAAATTTCAGAAATTGGACAGACTGGCTGATAAAACCTTGCCAGAACTTCTGGCGGTGGCTGAGAAAGTTTACAATCACTGAGAGAGCCCTGAAGACAAACAGGCCAGGGTTGCTGCCACTACCAGTGCCAAGCAGACCTGCGACTTTGCCAAGATTCTCCTGGCCACATTGACCAGGTTCCTGGGTGAAAGAGAATGCCAGCTGTGACACCTATCTGCTGAACAAGGTGGAAATGCCCAGAAGGGTGACCAAAATTGCTGAGAAACCAATGCGCCTATTGTAAGAAAATGGGCCATTGGAGGAAGGAATGTCCAGAAAGACTGGCTGGATGGGAGCAGTTCCATGAAGGAATACAAGTCCTGGAGCTTGGAAAATGGAGTGAATAGGGAGGATGGGGCTTGGACCCCCTCCCTGAGCCCAGGGTAATTCTCAGAGTGGAGGGGACACCTGTGAGTTTCCATGTAGACACAGGTGCTCAACATTCAGTGTTAACAGAGACCCAAGGGAAATTATCAAACAAAAAGTCCTGGGTACAGGTGCCAGGGTTCAAACCAGCAACCCCTGGGGAGGTGATGATTGGGGATGAGTAAGCACGCCGTTTGCCAGCCCACACCGCCCCCATTACCCGGGGACACTCAGACACAACGGGTACTCTAGTCAAGCAGGGACTCATTTATTGCAGGTGTTACAAAGCTTATAAAGACACCTGGAACTCCCCCCTCCCCCCTCCCCCCTGAGGGTGTATCTTAAGGATGGTCACGTGCTGATCATGCACTCCTCAGCAGTGTGGAAGTGTGTGGAAGTATTTTTCAGACTTTCAAAGCAAGCCAGGCTGTGCCCCAAGTACCTTCCTTTAGGACCTATGCAAGGTGGGGCCTTTAGGTCCCCACATACAGGGAGTGACTGGCATAAACCAATATTCACGGACCACCTGAAGAAATGTGGACCTAGGTATGGGCCAGGTATTACATTCCTTCCTAGTCATGCCAGATTGCCCCTACCCACTCTTAGGTAGAGACTTGCTTACCAAAATTGGAGCCCACATCCATTTTTTCACCTAATGGGGCTATTTAAAGGATCAGGGGGGCCTCCCTGTTCAGGTATTAACCCTACAGTTGGAAGATGAATTCTGCTTGCATCAGGGACTTACTCCGCAGCTGGAAGAGGAGATTTCTGTCTGGCTGCGGGAGTTCCCCTTGGCATGGGCTGAGACTGGGGGGATAGGACTAGCAGCCCACCGGCCTCCTGTCTGGGTAGACCTGAACCCGGGAGTACTTCCAGCTCGGGTGAAGCAGTATCCTATGTCCCATGAAGCCAGATAAGGGATTACCCCACACATCCAGAGGCTAAGAGACCAGGGCATCCTAGTACTTTCGGAGGTTAAGAGACCAGGGCATCCTAGTGCCCTGTCGGTCCACATGGAATACACCTCTCCTCCCAGTAAAGAAGCCAAACTCAAATGATTACCAGCCAGTTGGTAAAGAAGCCAACTCAAACAATTACTGGCCAGTACAAGATCTGAGAGAAGTAAATAAGTGGGTCATGGATATCCATCCCATGGTGCCCAATCCCTATACCCTCCTGAGCTCCTTGCTGCCCTCCAGGATCTGGAATACTGTACTAGATTTGAAAGACGCCTTCTTTAGCCTGCCCTTAGCCAAAGATAGCCAGCCGTTCTTTGCCTTTGAATGGCAAGACCCAGAGATTGGCTTCAATGAGTTTCAACGAACAACTGACCTGGACTTGCCTGCCTCAGGGATTCAAGAACTCACCCACTCTCTTTGATGAAGCACTTCATGAAGATCTGGGTGAGTACAGGCTGGAACACCCCCAGCTCACCCTATTGCAGTATGTAGATGACATCCTGATAGCTGCTGCTGATGCTCTACTATGTTAGCAAGGGACTAAGAATTTGTTGGAGACTGTGGGCAGGCTAGGATATTGGGCATCCGCTAAGAAGCCACAAATGTGTCTTCAAGAAGTGATTTATCTAGGGTACATTCTAAAGGAAGAACAAAGATGGCTCACAGATGCCAGGAAAGAAACAGTGCTGAAAATTCCAGTTCCCAACTACCAGAGAACAGTGAGGGAGTTTCTGGGAGCAGCAGGGTTTTGCCACCTCTGGATCCCGGGGTTTGCTGAATTGGCTAAGCCTCTCTATGAGGCTACAAAGGAGAATGAGACTTTCATTTGGATGGGGGAAAGAGAAAGGGCCTTTAACAAAATTAAGCAGGCCCTCCTGATAGCCCCAGCTTTGGGGCTTCCCTATGTCACCAAGCCTTTCCACCTCTACATAGATGAAAAGAAAGGAATAGCCAAAGGAGTCCTGACTCAAACATTAGGACCCTGGAATAGACCGGTGGCATACTTGTCAAAAAAACTTGATCCAGTAGCCGCGGGATGGCCACCGTGTCTGCGGATTATAGCTGCTACTGTGCTTCTGGTCAAAGATGCAGATAAATTGACATTAGGGAAAGAACTGCACATCACCACTCCTCATGCTATTGAGGGAGTTCTTAAGCAGCCACCGGACCGCTGGTTGAGCAACGCCTGAATAACCCATTATCAGAGCCTACTTCTTAACCCTCCGAGAACTCGGTTCCTCCCAAGCACAGCCCTTAACCCTGCCACCCTGCTGCCCGACCCTGACTTGGACGTGCCCCTGCACAATTGCGCAGGGATCCTGAGCCAGGTACATGGGCTCAGAAACAACCTGACCGATCAGCCACTCTCTGATGCAGAAGCTACTTGGTTCACCGATGGTAGCAGTTTCATGAAGGATGGGCAGAGGTATGCAGGGG
>NW_008335202.1:266319-278359 GCF_000622305.1 Nannospalax galili
GGAACCTCAGCTCAGAGGGCTGAACTGATAGCTCTGACTGAGGCCCTTAGGCTTGGAAAGAACAGACGATTGAACGTGTACACAGACAGCCAATATACCTTTGCTACGGCACATGTGCATGGAGCCATCTACCAGGAAAGGGGGCTGCTCACAGTGGAGGGAAAAGCTATTGAAAATAAGAAATTCTTGATTTGTTGGCGGCTCTATGGCTGCCTAAGAAGTTGGCTATTATCCACTGCCCCGGGCACCAGAAAGCTAACCTGCCCATAGCTCGCGTGTACACAGACAGCCAATATACCTTTGCTACGGCACATGTGCATGGAGCCATCTACCAGGAAAGGGGGCTGCTCACAGTGGAGGGAAAAGCTATTGAAAATAAGAAATTCTTGATTTGTTGGCGGCTCTATGGCTGCCTAAGAAGTTGGCTATTATCCACTGCCCCGGGCACCAGAAAGCTAACCTGCCCATAGCTCGGGGAAATCAGAGAGCAGACTGGGTTGCTAAAGAAGTAGCTTTAGAGGCCTTCCAGATTTTGCCCATCCAACTGCCAGATCCTGGCCCCCCGTCCTACCTGATCAGCCTCACTATTCCCAAGAGGATATGAAATCGATACACAAACTTCCCATGACCCAAAAGATCGAAGTTTGGTGGCATACAGGAGACTGTAGAATTTTTCTGCCAAACGACTTGGCCAAAGACCTCCTCACACACATCCACCGAAGTACTCACCTGGGTACAAGGAAAATGGCTGAACTCTTAAGAAATGCTCACTTGAAAGTCTTGAATCTCCGCCCACTGGTTAATGCAGTTGCCTCTGCATGCCTTAGTTGCAAGCTGACCAATGCTGAAAACCATCCTAAGGAACAAGGGGCTTAAATTAGGGGCTCTAGATCAGGGGCCCACTGGGAGATGGACTTTACAGAAGTTAATCCAGGCAAGTATGGTTACAAATATCTACTAGTTCTGGTAGACACCTTTTCAGGATGGGCTGAAGCCTTCCCTACCAAGCATGAGACCACTCAGCTGGTAGCCAAGAAACTGCTGGAGGACATCTTACCCAGGTACGGCGTCCCAGCACTTCTGAGCTCCGACAACGGGCCAGCCTTTGCATCACAGGTAACCCAGGAATTAGCTAGAATATTAGGGGCAAGATGGAAATTACATTGTGCATACCAGCCCCAGAGCTCAGGACAGGTAGAGAGGATGAATAAGACTCTAAAAGAGACATTTACCAAATTAATTATGGAGACTGGCAGGGACTGGGTGGCTGTCCTTCCCTTCACCCTGTATAGGGTGAGGAACTCACCCTATCTGCTAGGATTGACCCCCTATGAAATCATGTTTGGAAACACCCCAATCATCCCCAGTCTAAGACCTGAACTAATTGCTGAGTTTGATAACCAATAGTTGCTTAATTCTCTAGAGGTGGTGGCTCAGGTGCATAGGGACATATGGCCCCGGCTGAAAGCTAGCTATGAGACTGCTCCCCCTCCTACCCCCCACAACTACCAGCCTGGTGATCGGGTCTACATCTGCAGACATTGCCAAGAGAACCTGGAACCCTGTTGGAAGGGACCCTACACCGTGATCCTGACAACTCCAACAGCTCTCAAGGTTGACGGAATCACCTCCTGGATCCACTTCTCTCATGCCAAGACAGCAGATCCTGAGTTGACTGAGTCTCCAGGAGAGGATAAATGGACTGCCTTGCCTGACCCACATAATCCCCTTAAGCTAAAACTCCGAGTGGGCCCCTAAAATGTATTGGCCATTCCTATTGATATTCTTGACCTACCACCCTGAGAGAGCAGAAAGAAACCCCCATATGCCGTGCAAGTTAACCTGGTTTCTCTTGGACGGGGAGACACATGATACTCTAAGCCAGATCACGCACATGGCCCCAGGGGGCACCTGGTGGCCTGACTTATACTTCTGTCTGCGTGATTTAAATCAGGTTTATAATTCAGCACAATAGGACCTGGCTAGGAGACATGGGTTTTACGTAAGAACAAGAGGAAACGAGAGTGAGAGGCCCAGGAAGGATGGCTTGAGTCTTGGTTTAATTCATCTCCCTGGCTCACCACTTTGCTCTCAGCCTTGGCTGGACCTAAAATCCTCCTCTTATTACTGTTAACTGTTGGACCATGTATCATCAATCGGTTGGCGGTTGGCATCAGAGAATGAGTGAGCACAGTACAGCTCATGGTTCTGAAGTCCCAGTATCAGCCCTAGGACCCCTTATGAGGGACCCTAACCTGGACCCAAGATTGGGTCCTCTCTAAGTTACAAAGAAAAATCTATTTGGGAGCAATGCCCACTGAGGTCAGAAAAGGGCCCTGGATCTGTGAAGCCCTCCTCCTTGGCCTCCTGCCCTGGACTCCTGAGACCCCTGCCCCTCTTTAGGACTAACTGCTCTTTTTTGCTTCTGTAAACTGCTTGATTGCTTGATCGAAAGGACAAACTATATTGACCCCATTTTGACTAGCTGTTTCTGGCAAGCCTGAACATGCCCAGGCATGTTGTAATCTCCACCTGCCACCCCCACCCCAGGAGGCTATAGGTCAAGTGAGCCCAGACATATAGCCGCCTTATAAGGTAGAAACAAAGAATTCTGGCTCTACAGATAACAGTCAGCACATTCCACAGCTCTGAGGGTAGCATCCACCAATGAGAAGCCCCCAGGACTGCATCCCTTATAACCAACCAATTCAAAAGTGTGTTGGCACACGCGGGCTCCTCGGGCCAATCAAAATGTGACTCTGTTATTCCCCTCCTCCCTTTGTCTAAAACCTATAAAGTTCTTCCACCCCCAGTGATCGGGGCTCTCAGCACAGATCCTTTGCATTGGCGAGGTCTGAGAGCCCGAGCTTAAGCCCAAATAAAGACTCTTTGTTCTTGCATGCCCTCTGGATTCTGTGGTTATTCTTGGGAGTCCGTTCTCTGGGCACAACATTTGGGGGCTCGTTCGGGATCCCCAAGACACCCCCTCCCCCACGGGACCACAGAGCGCTGAGTCTGCCTGATCCAATCTGTGAGTGTCTCTGGTCTTTGTGTCTTTTGTATTTGCATACATCTGGTTTTTGGGCCCAGTTTGAGATTGCCTGTTGGAGGTCTAGGCAGACACACTGGAAGGTCCCAGGCCATGGGACTCGGGAGACGTCCTGGACCCACCTGGTGGGGATTGGATCCCCTTGGTAAATTTGGAAGGACGGAGCGGGTTGCGCCTGACAGGAGGTGAGAGGCCATCGTCCTACTTTCAGTTTAAGGTACCAACTAACCATGTGTTGTTTTTCTGTGTGTTTGTGCTTTTTGTTGTGTTTGTGACTCTTAGTGCGTTAGAAGAGATGGGACAGAACCAAGTAACTCCTCTTAGCCTTTTCCAGGATCAGTTCTCGGAGTTCAAAGCCCAGGCTGATAGCGTGGGGTTAAGAGTAAAGAAAGGGAAGCTTTTCATATTTTGCAGGAATGAATGGCTGACCTTTGGGGCCGGTTGGCCTGAAGAAGGGTTTTTGTTGTGTTTGTGACTCTTAGTGCGTTAGAAGAGATGGGACAGAACCAAGTAACTCCTCTTAGCCTTTTCCAGGATCAGTTCTCGGAGTTCAAAGCCCAGGCTGATAGCGTGGGGTTAAGAGTAAAGAAAGGGAAGCTTTTCATATTTTGCAGGAATGAATGGCTGACCTTTGGGGCCGGTTGGCCTGAAGAAGGGACAAGGGACATTCCCACCATCTACAGAGTAAAGGATATAATTTATGGCTGTCCAGGCCACCCTGATCAGGTCCCTTACATCATGACTTGGCAGGTTATGGTGGAGGAGCCTCCAAAATGGTTAAAGCTGTTCCTTCCTCCTCCCCCTACTGACCCAAAGTCAACTGTCCTCACCTTGCATGAGGATGAGCAGCAGAGAAATGAAACTAAACCCTCTGCCCCTCTCTACCCTGTCTTGCAAGGAGGCACAGGGGAAGAAGTTCTGATTGAGCCACCCCCCCATCAGCCTGTCCCACAAGCAGAGCCTCAGGACACTCTGGGGGAGGCAGAGGCAGCCCCACCCCAGGAGGTGGAAGAACACCCTCCCCAGACATGGAGGAGGGTCCAAAGGGGGCAGCCATGGCTGGTGGCAGACTCTACTGTCCTTCCCCTCCAGGCTGTGGTGCTGCTCACTGAAGCAGAGGACCAACAGATGCAGTATTGGCCATTTACAACTGGAAGCTGCAAACAGCTAAATTCTCTGAAAAGCCCCAAGGTCTAATTGATTTGCTAGAATCTGTTTTGTTTACCCACCAGCCCACTTGGGATGATATTCCACAGCTTTTGCAGCTCCTGTTCACCACTGAAGAAAGAGACTGGATCCTGTTTGAAGCCCTCAAGCTGGTCCCTGGTGTGGATGGGAATCCCACCACCAATCAGGCCCTGATAGATGAAGCCTTTCCCCTGGTTAGGCTGAGTTGGGACTTCAACGTTGCTGAAGATAAGGAAAGGCTCCGGGTCTACTGCCAGACTCTAATGGGGGGGGTCTTTGGGCGGCCGCAAGGCATCCCATCAATTTGGCCAAGGTTAGTGGTGTGCAACAAGGGAGAGCAGAGTCACCCACAGAATTCCTGGAAAGGATCCTTGAGGCATTCCGTACCTATACTCCAATGGACCCAGAAGCACCCGAAAATAAGAATGCAGTGATCCTGGTGTTCATGAACCAGTCAGCACCAGATATTAGGCACAAATTGCAGAAATTGCACAGACTGGCAGATAAAACCCTGCCAGAGCTTCTGGCAGTGGCTGAGAAAGTCTACAATCATCGAGAGAGCCCTGAAGACAAACAGGCCCGGGTCGCTGCCGCAGCCAGCACCAAGCAGACCCACGACTTTGCCAAGATTCTCCTGGCCACGTCGACCAGGTCCCCAGGTGAAGGAGAACGCCAGCTGTGATGCCTATCTGCTGAACAAAGTAGGAGATTCCCAGATGGGTGACCAAAATTGTTAAAAAAACCAATGTGCCTATTGTAAGAAAATGGGCCATTGGAAAAAGGAATGTCCAGAAAGACTGGCCGGGCAGGAGAAGGTCCATGAAGGAATACAAGTCCTGGAGCTTGGAGAATGGAGCAAATAGGGAGGACAGGGTTCGGATCCCCTCCCCGAGCCCAGGGTAAATCTCAGAGTGGAGGGGACATCTGTGAGTTTCCATGTAGACACAGGTGCTCAACATTCAGTGTTAACAGAGACCCAACAGAAATTATCAAACACAAAGTCCTGGGTACAGGGAGTGAATGGCATAAACCAATATTCATGGACCACCCAAAGAAAAGTGGACCTAGGCATGGGCCAGGTGTCCCACTCCTTCCTAGTCATGCCTGATTGCCCCTACCCACTCTTAGGTAGAGACTTGCTTACCAAAATTGGAGCCCACATCCATTTTTCACCTAATGGGGTTCATTTAATAGATAAAGGAGGTCACGCCATTCAGGTACTGACCTTGCAACTAGAAGACGAGTATTGACTGCACCAAAAACTGGACCCACAGCCAATGGAGGAGATTTCTGTTTGGCTGCAGGAATTTCCTCTGGCCTGGGCCAAGACTGGAGGGATAGGGCTGGCAGCCCACTGGCCACCCATCTGGGTGGAGCTGAAACTGGGAGCCCTTCCAGCTTGGGTGATGGGGCGGCGGTGGTAACAGACAGACTGTTTGGGCGGCGGCTTTGCAGGCAGGAACTTCGGCTCAGAGGGCTGAACTGATAGCTCTGGCTGAGGCCCTTAGGCTCGGAAAGAACAGACGATTGACTGTGTACACAGACAGCTGATATGCCTTTGCTATGGCACATGTGCATGGAGCCATTTAGCAGGAAAGGGGGCTGCTCACAGTGGAGGGAAAAGCTATTAAAAATAAACAAGAAATTCTTGACTTGTTGGCAGCTCTATGGCTGCCTAAGAAGTTGGCTATTATCCACTGCCCCGGGCACCAGAAAGCCAACATGCCCATAGCTCAGGGAAATCAGAGAGCAGACTGGGTTGCCAAAGAAGTAGCTTTGGAGGCCTTCCAGATTTTGCCAATCCAACTGCCAGATCCTGGCCCCGCTGTCCTACCTGATCAGCCTCACTATTCCCAAGAGGATATGAAATTGATACACAAACTTCCCATGACCCAAAAGATCGAGGTTTGGTGGCATACAGGAGACTGTAGAATTATTCTACCGAACGACTTGGCCAAAGACCTCCTCACACACATCCACCGAACCACTCACCTGGGTACAAGGAAAACAGCTGAACTCTTAAGAAATGCTCACATAAAAGTCTTGAATCTCTGCCCACTGGTTAATGCAGTTGCCTGTGCATGCCTTAGTTGCAAGCTGACCAATGCTGAAAACCATCCTAAAGAAAAAGGGGCTTGAATGAGGGGCTCTAGACCAGGGGCCTACTGGGAGATGGACTTTACAGAAGTTAAGCCAGGCAAGTATGGTTACAAATATCTACTAGTTCTGGCAGGCATTTTTTCAGGATGGACTGAAGCCTTCCCCACCAAGCATGAGATGGCTCAGGTGGTGGCCAAGAAATTGCTGGAGGACATTTTACCCAAGTATGGCATCCAAGCCCTTCTGAGCTCTGACAACGGGCCAGCCTTTGCATCACAGGTAACCCAGGAATTAGCTAGGATATTGGGGGCATGATGGAAATTACATTGTGCGTACAGGCCCCAGAGCTCAGGACAGGTAGAGAGGATGAATAGGACTCTAAAAGAGACCCTTACCAAATTAACCAAGGAGACTGGCAGGGACTGGGTGGCTCTCCTTCCCTTTGCCCTGTATAGGGTGAGGAACTTACCCTATCTGCTAGGATTGACCCCCTATGAAATCATGCTTGGAAGAACCCCCCCCATCCTCCCCAGTCTAAGAACTGAACTAATTGCTGAATTTGATAACCAACAGTTGCTTGATTCTCTAGAAGCGGTGGCTCGGGCACATAGGGACGTATGGCCCAGCTGAAAGCTATCTATGAGACTGCTCCCCCACCTACCCCGCACAACTACCAGCCAGCCTGGCGATTGGGTCTACGTCTGTAGACACTGCCGAGTGACCTTGGAACCTCGCTGGAAAGGACCATACATAGTGCTCCTGACAACCCCAATGGCAGTGAAGGTAGACGGAGTTGCCACCTGGATCCATCACACTCATGTCCGACTAGCAAGCTCCTACCGAGACCCAGACAACCATCACCCTCCATCGACCTCTACAACGGAGCCAACAACATGGAAAGTCCACAAGAACGCAGACAATCCCCTCAAGCTAAGGCTGTGCTGCTCTTGATGTTTACTCTGCTGTTTGGAATGAATGTATGTATAACTGCTAACCCTCATCAACCTTACAATCTCACCTGGCAGCTCCTAGACACCTCTACTGGAGACATCCTGGTCCAGACATCCAAGATCGCCCTGCTAAACACCTGGCACCCAGAGCTAGGCTTTGATCTCCAATGCTTATTCCTCAGACAGAGCCATGGGGGGCTATGCCATGCTTATTACTATGTCTGTCCTGGGAGCAGAGGAAGAGACTGGGGGAAACGATGTGGGGGAGCCAGTGATTATTTTTGTAAATCCTGGGACTGTGTGAGTACAGGGGACATCTACTGGACAGCCCCCATTAAAGATGATCTTATCAAGGTTGTCTGTAACAACACCCCTGATGCCATTTATCGCGGTCAGAAAGTTAGAACATCTCCTACGAAAACAGGCTACAACCCTGTTAAGGTGGTGTTTACTGATGCAGGAAAAAGAGAGACTGCCTGGGAGATAGAAAAAACCTGGGGATTGAGAACTCTCAACCCAAGCCCGGGGGCGTTCTTCACTATATCCTCAGAAAGGAAACCCCCACCTCACTGGTACCCCAAGGTGTTGACCCCCCACCCGGTTTTAGTACCCCTAGAATCCAACCCCAGCCCTAAGCCCCCACCTCTGAGGGAAAGTACAACAGTCTTTCAGAGAGCAGCAGTAGTTGCGGGGACACCTACAGCTTCACCCTCAGACCACCCTATTTGGCCGCTGATCACCTCCACTTTCGAGGTGCTCAATGCCTCCAAGTCGGACCTAACTGTAGAGTGCTGGCTTTGTCTGAGTGCTCAGCTGCCCTTCTATGTGGGCATAGCTGTAGTAGGTAATTACTCCTGAGTTAGTAGTAACCAATGCACCTGGGGACAGCAGGGAAAACTTTCTCTCCAGCAAGTAACTGGGGCAGGGACCTGTGCCCTACCCCCTGGTGCCCAGGTACCCTCAGGGCTATGTAACCATGTAGTCTCTGTTTCAAATGGTACTTATTACTCTGCCACTTCTGGATGGTGGGCTTGCTCTACTGGTTTGACCCCCTGCATTCACGGGACCGTCCTGAATAACATAAAAGGTTACTGTGTCATGGTACAATTATTCCCCAAGATGACTTACTATGAGGAGACTCAGATGGAGCTAGCCTATGCACCCCTTTCTGCCCTCAGAACTAAGAGAGCCATAGGGACTGCAGCCATTTTGTTATCCTCCTTAATCGGTCTAGGTATAGCTGGAGCAACCGGAGTGGGCACCTCAGCCTTAATTTTACAGGACCAAAACTACAGTGCCCTCCAGGTAGCAATTGACCCAGACCTCAGGAGTCTGGAACAGTCTGTAACTAAATTAGAACAATCCCTAAACTCACTAGCAGAGGTCACCTTACAGAACAGAAGAGGTCTTGACCTCCTTCTTATGCAACAAGGGGGCTTGTGTGCAGCCCTAAAAGAATGGTGCTTTTATGCTAACCACTCTGGGGTGATTAGCGACTCTGGCTCTGCTCAGGAAACGTATCAAGGATAGAGAACTGAAGGACCCTGGATGGTATGAGCAACTGTTTAATTGGTCTCCCTGGCTCACCACCTTAGTCTCTGCCTTAGCTGGACCTATAATCCTCCTTCTGGTAATAATAACTATTGGGCCATGTATCATCAATCGGCTGGTTGCCTTCATTAAAGAATGAGTGAGTACAGCATAACTCATAGTCCTGAGGTCCCAGTATCAGCCCTTAGAACCCCCTATTAGGGACCCCAACCTAGACCCATGATTGGGTCTTCTCTAAGTTACAAGGAGAGGGGGAAATGTAAAACCCTCTTTTGTGTACCCCTGTCCTAGACTCCGGCCCCTCTTTAGGAATAATGGCTCTTTCTCGCTTCTGTAAACTGCTTAATTGCTAGGCTGAGAGGACAAACTGCACTGACCCCATTTTGACTAGTTGCTTCAGGCAAGCCTGGACCTGTCCAGGCATGTTGTAATCTCCACCTACTACCCTCACCCCAGGAGGCTATAGATCAAGCAAGCCCAGGCATATAGCAGCCTTATAAGATAAGAACAGAGACTTCTGGCCTCACAGATAACAGTCAGCACATTCCACAGCTCTGAAGGTAGCACCTGCCAATGAGAAACTCCCAGGACTGCATCCCTTGTAACCAATCAATTCAAAAGTCTCTTGGCGCGCGTGGGCTCCTTGGACCAATCAAGATGTGACTCTGTTATTCCCCTCCTCCCTTGGTCTAAAACCTATAAAAGGCTTCCTCCTACCCCTAGTGATCGGGGCTCTCAGCACAGATCCATTGCATTGGCGAGATCTGAGAGCCCGAGCTTAAGCCCGAATAAAGACTCTTTGTTCTTGCATGCCCTCTGGATTCCATGGTTATTCTTGGGGGTCCGTTCTCTGGGCACAACAGATCCCCTGGAACTGGAGTTACAGACAGTTGTTAGCTGCCTGTGGGTGCTGGGAATCAAACCCAGGTCCTCTGCAAGAGCAGCCAGTGTTCTTAACTGTTGAGCCATCTCTCCAGCCCCTCACATCCCTTTTGATGGTGAGAGTTATGCTTTTGTGTCAACAACATACATTGCATGTGCTTACATACACACACACACACACACACACACACGTATGCACGCACACAGGAAATAACTAAGAGAACCTGTGAATCTTAATCATTTTCTCACAAAAAAGTTATGTACTTTTGATGCCATTTTTCTTTCTTAGCAATTTTTCTAAGAACTTTTCCAATTTGTTCTTTTGGCAAAACTTTTATAACTTTGTGGATTTCTGATACTGTCCTTACATGCACCCTTACAGCCTGCCTTCATTTGCAGGGACTTTGAAAGAATGGACTACCAGGGGGAAAAATATGTCTGAACTAAGGAACAGCTAAGGATAAGACCCCATTTCAATTTAGAACATTATATGATATGGTGGATGTTTTGAGATCACTTATGGTGCATTTAAAATCTACAAAACATTTTATCAAAACAGCCCCCAGCTTTTGTCCAAATGTCAATGAAGAAAGAGAAAGAAAAAATGAAGGCCTGAGAAATATGACGGTGTCTGCTGTCCTGCTGTTATCTCGGGTGGTGAACACCAGCTTCAATTAATTTTCTCCCTGGAAGAAATGTTTGTAAATTTCATCAAAATGATCCTGGACTATCTGGAAGGTTGGTTTCCCTGAACTGCAGGAAGCAGCTAGAGAGGTTCTCATTTGTAATGTCATGTTGGTCTCCTATTATTTAATATGTCAGCCAAGGGGGAAATGACTAGAAGTCTGGCCTCCCAGCAATATCTGATCACATCTCTCCTCATATGAAAATTTTGTAAAGAGAAGATTTCCTTGGAGTGCCTGATTAGGAGTAGGAGGTATATATGTGTCATCAAGAGCTCTCTCTGTGAGTGGCTGACTTCTGCTAACGGTACTCTAAGCTTTTTACTCCATACTATTCCAGTTGTGCACTTTCAGATTTTAATGAAAGCATAGTAGAAATATTTTAATGATTACAGAGCAAGTTTAAATTCTATTTCTAAATGTAGTTTGGAAATGCCAGAAAAAAGAAAATAAAAAACATTCATTTTCTGCAAGACTCTTCATACTCTGTCAAGAATATTCAAGAAAAAAAGAATACAATTTCCATTTGTTTCTAACAATCAAATGATGACTGTTTACTTATTTTGCTGTCTAATATAAAAAACTGTATAAACCAGACAAAAAATGTCAATGTAAAATGCTTTTAGCTCTCTCATACTTTTACATTCCCAGATCTAATTAATAATATATATTCCAAGACATAAATCTTACTTGAGAATATAATAACTTTCCATTACTCAAATTCTTTATTCTTCCATTGTTTTTGCTTTATTTGTTGATAGGTAGCTAAATTTTGAATAAAGCTTATGGTTTTAAAACAAAGGGGTTAGGGATGTAGCTCTGTGACAGAATGTTTGCCTAGCAAGCATGAGGCCCTAGGTTTGAATCCCATCAGGACACATACACACACCACATACATAAACACACAACACACATAGCACATACACATACATATCACACACACACCACATACACAAACACCATTCACAATGCACATATACATGAACACAACACACATACATACATACACAAGCATACCACACATATGATTCATAACACACATACATACACAACACATACAGCCATATCACACACGCAGAATTTAAAACACCTATGGATGAGAGGCAACTAAATTTCTCTTCTCTAATATGGCACTGAATCCTTCCAGATAATAGAATCCTATTTTTTAGATTATCTTTTCTAGTAGACTCTCCCAGGACCCTAGCACAGAGGTTAGTGATATTTTAAAGAATAAACAGAAATCTTGACAATGAACAGTTGTGGCTAGAAGTGTAAAAATCATTCAAGAAATCACTCATAAGTGGTTATGTTCAAATGGCATCTGAGTTCAGCCAGTCTCCCAGTAATAAGCCAGTAGATTGCTCTCTTTTGAGGAGAGTTTGACTTTGTTTTAGGACAATTTGATATAATATATCACAGTAATACAAGAGAAATTAGAGTTCCTTCTTGTAGTTCTTAGTCTCAGTAATAAAATAATATAAGAATAGACAGAAGCAGCCAGGCGTGGTGGCGCACACCTTTAATTCCAGCACTTGGGAGGCAGAGGCAGGCAGATCTGTCTACATAGGTCAGCCTGGTCGGCATAATGAGTTCCAGGCCAGCTAGGGCTGCAGGGAGACCCTGTCTCAAAAAGACAA